>NW_021604698.1:1653988-1657017 GCF_004785775.1 Grammomys surdaster
TCAGTATTCAAGGAGATAGAATTTAATGGCTGTTCTCAGAGAGTACAACCAGTTACTTAATATGTTAATAAATGGGAAAGTCTTAGGGGTTTTATTGATGAGAATAGATACCATAACTACTATGGCAACACTTACATAGGAAAACATTTAATTGGTCCTTGCTTATAGTTTAGAAAATATGTTTATTATATATAATAATGTGTGTATAGATAGAATGATAGATGATAGATAGATGATAGATAGATAGATAGATAGATAGATAGATAGATTATCAGAAAAATAGATATTCACATGTATTCCACAGCTCTGACATTTCTAATATCTTGAGTTCTCCAAGCCAATTAAGACTTTACCTTCATTGTTTCTCGAAATGGAATCTCTGTGCCTCCATTTAGGGGCAACTGTGTCACATTCTTGGCCTCAACATCTTTTCTTAGTTTTAGAGTGAGAATCATAACCCCCTTTTGTGTATCCTTGATTTTAAAACCAGAAACCCATGAGTGACTCTGCTAGGTTCTGCTTTCTGAGGTTGGAACATGGCCCTCTTTTTCAAATACATTTTTATCAGGTTTCTGCTTTCAGTGGTTACCTAGCTTGTTTGTCCTGTGTCTTGCTCTGCAGACCAAGCTGGCCTCCAATTCAGAGATCTCTCTCCCTTGTCTTCCAAGTGCTAGCATTATCACTATACATCACTATACCAGCCCCTAAGATTTTTTAAAAATTCCTTTTCACTTTTCTTATTTTCTTTTCACAAGTTGGAAGCTTAGCTGGGTGTGGTTTTGCTCTGAGATCACTACTCCCTTTATTTTTTTTAACATCAGAATTTTTTCTAATCTGTTTATGCTTCCTCATGGTCCAAATCTCATAAAACTGTATACTTTGTATTTTCCTTCCTCAGTTTGCTCCTTTTAATTTCAGAGTTGCCCAGGAACTATTCACTATTAACTATTATTAAGGCATACATATTAGCATACAGTCAACCCTAGGCTGTGTTGAAATTTCTTCTGCCCAATCTGTTAATCCATAGCTCTTTAATTTACACTCAGGCAGATTTATTTCAAAAGCAGCTACATTCTTCATCTTCCCTCTTTGCAAAAGTATCACAAGAATGATTATAAGACATATAATAATATTCTTGTCTTCAGAAATCTCTTGAAACAGACTCCTATAGTTCAAATCACACTCAGTACAACTATTTTTCCTGTTCCTAATTGTATGGCCCATTATTCTCAGTTTAAATCATTCAATTATTTTCCTAATTTAAATTCCTAAAATCTACATTACTCCAAACAAATGCAAGGTCAGGTTTATAACAGTGGTACTCTATTCCCTGGTCCCAATTTTTGTCTTAGAGTTTTTATTGCTGTAAAGGGACATGACCATGGCCTACCATTCATAGGCTTAATTCACTATTGTCTTGGTGAGAAGCATGGGAGCACATTGGCAGACATGGTGCTTGAGAGACAATTGGGAGGTCTACATATACATTAGCAAACTACAATAAGAGAAACTACAATAATATACAAGCATACTACTTGGCATGGCTTGAACCCTTGAAACTTCAGTGACACACTTCCTCTTAAAGGGCCATACTTACTTCAACAAGGTCATACCTGCAAATATTATCATTCTGTATGACTATATCAGGATTATTTTTGATCAAACCACCAGACAGACACACATGATACTACTATGTAGAAACTAGTGAAAAATGCATGTTTTAGTGAGTTTCTTGATGGCAGTTACTTCTAGGCAAAAATTGTTAACCACCAGCACCACTACTATTACAAAAACAACAAATACTTAGAAGATCATATTACCTCATAATGAATGAGGACATCAACAAAATGGAGACCGATGGTGAAACTTAACCTTTCCAAACTTGATAACAAATACAAATTGAAGATCATATTTGAATAGCGTGAAAATCTTCCTGCTGAAGATCAACCTACATTAACTAGGATCCATACCCTAGGAAAAGAAGTACACAATGATGGTGGTGAACACAAGAATCCATTTCATCCTTACATTAAGGGTAGTGGTGAATGCTAATAACAGCTTTAATAAAGGGAGCATGTAGTAGGAATAATATAGGAAATTCTGATGTTACAGTTTAAATGCAGGAATACAAGTCTATATACATCCACTGACAATATTTTGATTAGAAATTTGAAAAATTCCAAGTGATCGTCCTGGGCATTTTGTCAGAATTCCCAAACTGATAACTAGGCAGCTGCAACTGTCTTCTTTCAGATATCACTTCTTAGTAAACTTAATTTTCACCATGCTACCTTATGAAATATTTGGAAATAAACTTGAGCTGAATTGAGTTGCACTGTGTAGACCATATAAAACACACGTTATATATAAATTGAACTAACAAAAGATTTAAGAAGCTCTTTGGCTTTAATCAGAATAGGTGATAATATACGTTATTGGTCTTAAGAAAAGTTATTTTGCATTTAGATTAATTTTCTTATTTATAATTCACAGTGAGTCAAAGATACCAGTCATTCTATATTATATTTGTCTATATGGAAAACTGATGTCATTTTTCAGACCTAACAAACAATATGTTGTAAATATATGAGAAATGCATTCAAACATTTATAATCTAAGCACTTCAAAATAAACTATAAAAAGGTTCATAGAACTGCCTTAACAATGAGGTTCTAAGATTAGAATATCAGAAGTCTTTCTGACAAACAATCTATAAGGACAAAGAGAAGTTAGACTCATAATTTTATCTAAAAAGAATGTTCTTGGTAGAAAAAAATTAAATGTTTTATATAAGATAGTTTATAAGTTAATACTACAACGTATTAAATGAAGGAAAGAGTTTCAAAACTAGAATATAAATGGATGCCATTGACTCAAGACTGTCTTAGACATGGCAAGCAGCTATACCATTAGCCAATCATTAAAACTTATTTCAGGAGGTATTTATTTATGCCACCATAATTTTCTTGTTATTTTGCACATTTCTGCAGAAGGTATGGGCAAAATAATTATCCAGAATGATTAATCTT
>NW_021604698.1:1657417-1689159 GCF_004785775.1 Grammomys surdaster
TTTAGAAAATATGTTTATTATATATAATAATGTGTGTATAGATAGAATGATAGATGATAGATAGATGATAGATAGATAGATAGATAGATAGATAGATAGATTATCAGAAAAATAGATATTCACATGTATTCCACAGCTCTGACATTTCTAATATCTTGAGTTCTCCAAGCCAATTAAGACTTTACCTTCATTGTTTCTCGAAATGGAATCTCTGTGCCTCCATTTAGGGGCAACTGTGTCACATTCTTGGCCTCAACATCTTTTCTTAGTTTTAGAGTGAGAATCATAACCCCCTTTTGTGTATCCTTGATTTTAAAACCAGAAACCCATGAGTGACTCTGCTAGGTTCTGCTTTCTGAGGTTGGAACATGGCCCTCTTTTTCAAATACATTTTTATCAGGTTTCTGCTTTCAGTGGTTACCTAGCTTGTTTGTCCTGTGTCTTGCTCTGCAGACCAAGCTGGCCTCCAATTCAGAGATCTCTCTGCCTCTGTCTTCCAAGTGCTAGCATTATCACTATACATCACTATACTAGCCCCTAAGATTTTTTAAAAATTCCTTTTCACTTTTCTTATTTTCTTTTCACAAGTTGGAAGCTTAGCTGGGTGTGGTTTTGCTCTGAGATCACTACTCCCTTTATTTTTTTTAACATCAGAATTTTTTCTAATCTGTTTATGCTTCCTCATGGTCCAAATCTCATAAAACTGTACACTTTGTATTTTCCTTCCTCAGTTTGCTCCTTTTAATTTCAGAGTTGCCCAGGAACTATTCACTATTAACTATTATTAAGGCATACATATTAGCATACAGTCAACCCTAGGCTGTGTTGAAATTTCTTCTGCCCAATCTGTTAATCCATAGCTCTTTAATTTACACTCAGGCAGATTTATTTCAAAAGCAGCTACATTCTTCATCTTCCCTCTTTGCAAAAGTATCACAAGAATGATTATAAGACATATAATAATATTCTTGTCTTCAGAAATCTCTTGAAACAGACTCCTATAGTTCAAATCACACTCAGTACAACTATTTTTCCTGTTCCTAATTGTATGGCCCATTATTCTCAGTTTAAATCATTCAATTATTTTCCTAATTTAAATTCCTAAAATCTACATTACTCCAAACAAATGCAAGGTCAGGTTTATAACAGTGGTACTCTATTCCCTGGTCCCAATTTTTGTCTTAGAGTTTTTATTGCTGTAAAGGGACATGACCATGGCCTACCATTCATAGGCTTAATTCACTATTGTCTTGGTGAGAAGCATGGGAGCACATTGGCAGACATGGTGCTTGAGAGACAATTGGGAGGTCTACATATACATTAGCAAACTACAATAAGAGAAACTACAATAATATACAAGCATACTACTTGGCATGGCTTGAACCCTTGAAACTTCAGTGACACACTTCCTCTTAAAGGGCCATACTTACTTCAACAAGGTCATACCTGCAAATATTATCATTCTGTATGACTATATCAGGATTATTTTTGATCAAACCACCAGACAGACACACATGATACTACTATGTAGAAACTAGTGAAAAATGCATGTTTTAGTGAGTTTCTTGATGGCAGTTACTTCTAGGCAAAAATTGTTAACCACCAGCACCACTACTATTACAAAAACAACAAATACTTAGAAGATCATATTACCTCATAATGAATGAGGACATCAACAAAATGGAGACCGATGGTGAAACTTAACCTTTCCAAACTTGATAACAAATACAAATTGAAGATCATATTTGAATAGCGTGAAAATCTTCCTGCTGAAGATCAACCTACATTAACTAGGATCGATACCCTTGAAAAAGAAGTACACAATGATGGTGGTGAACACAATAATCCATTTCATCCTTACATTAAGGCTAGTGGTGAATGCTAATAACAGCTTTAATAAAGGGAGCATGTAGTAGGAATAATATAGGAAATTCTGATGTTACAGTTTAAATGCAGGAATACAAGTCTATATACATCCACTGACAATATTTTGATTAGAAATTTGAAAAATTCCAAGTGATCGTCCTGGGCATTTTGTCAGAATTCCCAAACTGATAACTAGGCAGCTGCAACTGTCTTCTTTCAGATATCACTTCTTAGTAAACTTAATTTTCACCATGCTACCTTATGAAATATTTGGAAATAAGCTTGAGCTGAATTGAGTTGCACTGTGTAGACCATATAAAACACACGTTTTATATATAAATTGAACTAACAAAAGATTTAAGAAGCTCTTTGGCTTTAATCAGAATAGGTGATAATATACGTTATTGGTCTTAAGAAAAGTTATTTTACATTTAGATTAATTTTCTTATTTATAATTCACAGTGAGTCAAAGATACCAGTCATTCTATATTATATTTGTCTATATGGAAAACCGATGTCATTTTTCAGACCTAACAAACAATATGTTGTAAATATATGAGAAATGCATTCAAACATTTATAATCTAAGCACTTCAAAATAAACTATAAAAAGGTTCATAGAACTGCCTTAACAATGAGGTTCTAAGATTAGAATATCAGAAGTCTTTCTGACAAACAATCTATAAGGACAAAGAGAAGTTAGACTCATAATTTTATCTAAAAAGAATGTTCTTGGTAGAAAAAAATTAAATGTTTTATATAAGATAGTTTATAAGTTAATACTACAATGTATTAAATGAAGGAAAGAGTTTCAAAACTAGAATATAAATGGATGCCATTGACTCAAGACTGTCTTAGACATGGCAAGCAGCTATACCATTAGCCAATCATTAAAACTTATTTCAGGATGTATTTATTTATGCCACCATAATTTTCTTGTTATTTTGCACACTTCTGCAGAAGGTATGGGCAAAATAATTATCCAGAATGATTAATCTTTGTTCAAATATCACCACTTTCCCCTGTATTGCAAAACAGAATGGCGTTCTTTACATCATCCCTCAAGGGATCTTGCCATTCTCATTTCTGGTTCCTCCTACTTGTTTGCTGCATTTCTTTGTCTGTGTTCGGGTGTGTGAGTGTGTATGTAAAATTTTTTTCTCTGGATAGTGAACAGGTATGTGTTAAAAGGTGTGTTATTATCACAGATGCATATTTCACTTATATATAAAGGCAGTAGCCATAGTAAAACCAAAGTCTAACTGTTTATTGATGTACAGTAAAGGACTAGGTTATAGTTCCATAATGAAATGTTCTCGAGCAATACAAATGAATGTACTAAAAATATGTTTAAAAATGCAAGTTGTTAAAACATTTGTCAAATCAATGACCCTGAATAAAAAAGGATAAACACACAAATAAATGTATAACCAATAATCCAAATCAGTTTTTCTTCTCTTAAATCAGTAGTTGACATCTAGGTATTAAGTTTGTGTTGAGTAGCACCTCTCTTGAAACTTATATGTACAGCTTTGAAAGTTTTAATTATATTATATGCATGTGTACGTCTATGCATGTATTTTTGTGTACCATGCATGCACAGAAACCAGAAAAGAATATTGAATTCCTGAGAGTTGGAGTTATAAGAGGATATGTTGCATACAATTTGGGTAGTGGATCTGAATCCAGGTCCTCTTCATGAGTTTGGTTTTATCTACTGAGACTTTTTTCTATTTTTCAGTTATCTATCATCTATCTATCTATCTATCTATCATCTATCTATCTATCTATCTATCTATCTATCTATCTATCATCTAACTATCTATTTATTCTTCTGTCACTCCATATATCACAACAGTATTCTTTCCTCCTCTGAATAGCCCTTCTCTACTTTCTCACAGATCCACTGGTTCTCCACTTCTCTTAAAAAAACAGTAAGCCTTCCAGGAATACCAACTAATCTCTTCATAACTAGGTGCAATAAGACCAGGCACATGCCCTCATATCAATGCTGTATTGGACAAAGCAGCCCAGTAAGATCAAAAGATCCCATGAGCAAGTAAAATAGTAAGAAGCACCCACATTTCCATTGATAAAAGTCCAATAAAAACCCTTAGCTAAAGTCCAGAATATGTAAGAAGAGGGCCTGGTGTAGAATTATGGGAGATCACCTCTTCTGTCTCTGTTTGATCCTATGAACTCTGATTAGGTGATTCTGTGGGTGGTGTTCTCCTTGTAGCCTCAACCCCTCTGACTCCTACAAGTTTTCCTTGCTTGCTTCTGTGGCATTCCCCACTGCCAGTGGAAGCCTCTTGATGACAATTATGATAGGCAGAGATTTAAAGATCCAGGAGTCTAGAAGAATATCATTAGGAATTATTTCATTTTTTGTTTTGTTTTATATTTTTCCAGTCATATTTGGTTCTATTTAGGTCTCTGAGCCATCCTGCTTTCTAATCCTGGCTGCCTATACACTGTTGGGTATGGGTTCCCTCTCTTTTTGTGGGCCTCATCTTAGACAAGTCATCAGTTGGCCACTCACAAAATATCTGACTTTTAAAGAAGTAATTTTATTTTTAAATTTATTTTTTGAGATCCAGACGTTGAAATATAATGTGTTTGGAAAAATGCACTTCTCTTCTCAAACCTCTTCAACTACTGCCACTTTTACTTTCAATTTTAGGGAGTATTTTAAACCCACTGACTTTATTTCATTGTGACTAATAATAAATGATTCTCTATTCTCCAGAAGTCATCAATTGCCAATAGCTCTTCAGCTTAGGATAGAAGTTTCTACATCCCTCCCCCATTAATTATATAAATTTAAATGTCTTAATTTTGCCCACATCTCTTGCATACAATTATAGTCCTTTTATAGTAGTAACATTTCTGTCATGTCTGAAAATGGCTCTATACCAGCTCTCTACAACCTCTGACTTTTACACTACTTCAATCCCCTCTTCCAAAAGATTCCGTGTATACTGTGATTGAAACTGAAAGTCAATGAGTGTCACAAACTGAGTTCCTCTATCTTTCAGGTTAAATGAGAATCAATCAATCACAGGTCTATGAGAGCTATTCTTCATACTGGTATTATAGTAGGCCCATTTACAGAATGAGATATGTACTAGGAAGAAAAATGTAGCTTCCAAACTAACAGTTATGCATAACTGTCAGATTAATTATTAAGAAAAGCAGTTTTGGGACTTCTGGTTTCAAGAAATGTCAGAAAACAATTTGTTTTATTCCTTGTTTCCTTGCTTCCAGTTATAGCAAGACATTTCTAAAAAGAGAAAATAAGATAGTACAGTCTTTGAGACATTTAACTGAGCTTTTTTTTTTTTAAGTAATAACTTAGGCACAGTGTCTAGTTGAGAGATGTGGCCACCCACCAATATTAAAATTTTTAACCCAGAACTGTTCCTGTCTAAAGAAAAAACAGAGAATTAGTGGTGCAGAGACTGAGGAAAAGGTCAAACCAGACACTTCCCCACCTAGAGGTCCATTCTATCTCCAGACACCAAAACCTGATACTATTGCTGATGTCATGAAGTGCTTGTTGAAAGGAGCTTGGTATAGCAGTCACCCAAGAGGCTCTGCAGAGTCTGACCAATATAGATGCAGGTGCTCACAGTAAACCATCGAAATTAGCACAAGGACCTCAAGGAAAGAATTAGGGGAAGGACTGAAGGAGCTGAATGGATTTGCAACTTCAAAAAAGAACAACAATATCAACTAACTGGACTCCCACCAAAGAAGACACATGGAGGGACTCCATGGCTCTAGTTGCAGGTGGAGCAGAGGACTGTCTTATCTGGCAACAGTGGAGGGGAAGCCCCTGGTTCTGTGGTGGCTTGATGCCTCAGCATAGGGGATGCTATAGGGGTGAGGTGGGAGTAGGTAAGTGGGTAGGAGGAGTGGTTAAGTGGGTAGGGGGAGCACCCTCATAAAGGCAGGGGGAGGGAGATGGGATAGAGTACTTGCAGAGGGGAAACCTGGAAGGGGGACAAAAATTGAAGTGTAAACAAATAAAATAACCAATAAGAAGAAAGAGAGAGAGAGAGAGAGAGAGAGAGAGAGAGAGAGAGAGAGAGAGAGAGAGAAACAAAGAAACAAAGAAAAAAGGAAAGAAGAAATAACTATGCATGGCCATTTGGGATTACAAATTTGAGATTACATCTGTCACCTGTCAAAATAGCTAACGTCAAAAACACAAATGAGAGTTCATGCTGGTGAGGATGTAGAATAAGGGAAATGAACACATCTCCATTGAGGTAGGAGTGCAAGCTTGAACTACTTTGGAAATCAAAATGAAGGTGTCTCAGAATATATAAAATCTATCTACCTCAAAAACCAAGTTTAGTAATCCTATACCTTCACCCAAAGGACATCATATCCTACTGCAAGGACACTTACTCTACAACATTTATAGAAGTATAATTCAAAATAGCCAGAAATTAAAAACAATGTAGTTGTGCCTCAACTGAAAAATGGATAACAAAATGTGGTACATTTACACCATGAAGTTTACTTAGCTGTCAAAAGCAATAATACCATGAAATTTGCAGACAAACGGATGAAACTAGAAAAAAAATTTGCTGAATGACATAACCCAGACCCAGAAAGCAAGGCAAACATGGCACCTATTCGCTTATAAATGGATATTAGCTGTAAAGTAAAGAATAACCATGACAACAGACACAAACCCAGAGAAGCTAAGTAATAGTTAGGGTTTAAGGCTCGGGTGGGGTAATTTATGAATCTTCCTTGGAAAGGAAAACATATACTGTGAGTGAACTGTGGAAGAGTGTGTATGGAAATAGTAAGGACCAGGTGTAGGGAGGATGGAGGGAGAAAATACTGGTAGAAACAACTGTGATTTGGCGGCACCTTAAGGATGAGCTAGTAACCGAGTACAGTACAAACTCCTGGGAATCTATGAGAGTGACCTTATCTAAGACTCCAGTAATGTGGGACATGGAACCTAAATGAGCCATCCACTACAACCATGCAAAACTCCAGTAGATGGATGAGAAAAACTCTGCCACAAAATCTTTGTCCTAAAATTTGTGTTGCCTATATGATATGTTGGCCTGAATGTGACATAGTAACTACGGTGGTGGCCAAACAATAACAGGTCCAGCTTGAGACTCATGCCAGAAGAGGGAAGCTACCCCAGACATTGGCTGAAAAGTGAAGACCTTGTGAATTTATAGCCCAGAGACGTAGGATAAAACCAAACAGGGCAATGAAATAATTCCTAACTATAACCTCAATTTTTTTTGCCCAGCCCAATTGTTATCAGAAAGCTTGATCCAGCATCTGATGGGAATAGAAGCGGAGGGAGTTAGGCAAACATTAGACAGTGCTTGAGGAATCCTATGAAAGAGGGTGATGAAGGATTGTAGCAAGCAGAGGGCTCAAGGACACCACTAAAAACCAACAGAAACAACTAATGTGGGTCGATAGGGTCTCACAGAGTCTGAGCCACCCACCAGAGAGTATGTATGGGGCTGACATAGACCCACTGCCCATATATAACAATTGTGTAGCTTAGCCTTTCTGTGAGACTCCTAAGAGTGGGAGCAAGGAGGGGTTTTTGTCTCTCACTCTTTTGGCTGCTTTGTGGGACCCTTTTCCTCCTTCTTATTTGCTTCTTCTAGCCTTAATATGAGGAGGACCCTATTCTTACAGACTTTTGATAAGTAAGCTTGGTAGATATCCATAGCACACATCCCTTTTCTCAAAAAACATTAAAGGAGTGGTTAGAATGGGTTTGGGGTCACACAAGGCAGAAAAAACTGTGGTTGGGATGTAATATAAGAGAAGAATAAAAAGAATATATGAAAAATAAACAAATTACTACATAGGAAGATATTTCTTGACAATGTGTTGCACGCCTCTTAATGTGCTAACTTTTGACATCAGAATTCCTATAGATTACTTCTCTTCCCTAAGCCATTATAATGAGAAAATCTGTCATTTACTTCAGCAAATCAAAACTATGAACAAGTTACTAAAGACATAAGCAGTGTTATGAACTGTGCCTTGCCATTGCAGGTAACTTTTTGCTATTCTTTTATTAAAGAATTTTATTTTTTGATTGTGGGTAAATGTGCTTGATTGCATGAAAGAATATGCACATTACTAAGCCAGTCCACATAAGTGGGCAGAATGTGTCAAATTTAAGAAATAAATCAGTTGTGAGAAACTTCATGTGAGTGCTGGGATGAAGTTATGTTCCTCTAAAGAATGTGAGCAATGTCTTGCCTCATTCTGTCATTTCTCACTAGGTCATTAATTTTTATTCATATAAGACAAGCTTTTCATGTGCAAATTATTCTTAAGTTGAATAATGGTCCTGGCTTGGTACAACTATTGAGAAAACAGGGAAAATAATTTAAAATAGATTTGAAATGATTTTGCAATGTATATAATGAACATTTTAGCATATTAGCAATAAATAATAAATTAATAATAAATTAATAATAAAGTTTAATGTGCATAGAATTTGATTGTTATATAGCTCCCTCTCACCTGGAGACTTAGACAACCGTACTAGTTGTTGGGAGCTTTAAAATAGGAGATTTTTCCCAGGGCAGAGGGGAAATGGGGATTGGTTGTGGCTCTTCTTGTGGGGGATGGGGGTTCCCTTTGGCTTAAAGCCAAATACTGCTCATGAAATGACTTTCCTGTGGTGTCGCTTAGACAATGACAGAAACTGTACTTCCTAGGTACACCTGAGCTATCTCAGGATAAGAGGCTTCAGGACAGGATACAGAGCTGCACAGAGGCCATAGGATAGTCCCTTCTCAGAATCGAGTCCTCTTCCTTCAGGGACTGACAGGAGGCTTGGAGCCCTCAGCAGTGGGATAGGCTGAGGCACCGATCTGAGAATGTTTCACTTCTATTTGGGTTAAGCTGAGTTGTAAAAAGTGCCACAGGCTATGATCCCACGCCCTGCTGTCTCTAGTTGGCCTTTGCCTGAACTTTGCAGTTGACTGGGGTCAAAGCCAGATTGATCTAAACCTGAATTCATTCTGACGACTGACCCCCTTGTTCTTTGTCCAGTGGAACCTATTTAAAAAGTCAGCTAGCAGTTGAGAAGACTGTCTACTTTCATATAGCGAGAAGAAAGTTAGTTGCTTCTGTCTTTGCGCTTTGGATGGTGAACTTTTCTGTGAAACAGACATATATATGTGAACATTGGCTTTTTTGGTTAGCATTTTCCAGTGTTCAAAATGGCTTCCTTCCCTGGGACGTTTTTTGATTCATACTAATCCTTATCTGTAACATGTATTTGGAATATCATGTGTAAAAAAATTAATAGCATTTTCGGAATGAAAAAAAAAATGATATGTACATTTTCATAGAATTACTTGACAAACCATTACATGGTTCATCAAATGTCTTGTTATAGGGCAAATACAAAGCATATTTATGAAAAATGTAATTAAACTTAGATTGATATCCTATATTATGTTGTTGTTATTAAGCATAGTATTTTCTAAAATGGAAGATTTATGTCTTGTATTTTACATGAAAATTCACAAAGAAATAAATGTTTGTCAATTAATACATCAATATTCTTCCAAATATTAATTATACATATACCTAAATGAGAAATATTTGCAAAACTATCAGTGCTTAATTTTCCTAGCGTTCATTTTTGGTCTTAGCCATCACAGTACCAGCAGTACTATGCAAAGAGACAACAGGGATAATGGTTAAGGCAATTTACATTTCCTATTTTAAACACTTACAAATTAGAAATCATCTCTGATTTTTAAACCAGTTATAAATTAGAAATCAATAGTAATTTATATTTAAATTTTTTCAATAGTCATCTTTGGCAGAACTAGGAAAACTTCATTAAAGGATATTTTGAGTTAAAAATGCAATGTCTTTCAACATATTGTCAAGTTATTATCAGAGGAGGAAAGTAAAATTATATAATTTTTGCTTGGTTTTAAGGCAAAACTGTCCTTATTCATCATTTAAAGAGTGTAAATATAACTTTTATTCACCTGATAGAATTGTCATTTCGAAGGTTTACTGCTTAATAAGCTTATTCTTTCTAGCTCATTTTGAATGCTGGCTGCTGATTCAACTCAGCCATTTTGGCTCAAAACTCTTCTCCATGCTACATAATGAAAACTTGCTTCTCACAACTTGTGATTGAATTGTTCTACTTGGCCTCAAAAATAACTCTCGCAATCTTCTCTGATATTCTGGCTCATTTTCATTTTTTGCCTGTCCTTGTTATCACCTGTAACCTGTCTTTTTAACACTGTCCCAGTAAAACTATCTCCTTTTCCTCTATCTCCCTGTCTCTGTCTCAGTCTCTGTCTCTTCTGGTGTGTGTGTGTGTGTTTGTGTGTGTATATATGTGTGTGTGCTACTTATTGAAGTCCTCTATTTTATGCTCTTCTCTTAAGTAGGATCTTTTCCCTTTGCTGTTCTCTTTAGAGTTAGGAATCTAATCTCTCAATCATTCTGTCAAATATTTCACAATCTGTCAAATATTTCTCTGATTCATCACTTTGCTTGCCTCTCAATTATAAGTCACTTTAAAATATGGATGCTCCCTTGTATAAACTAACATTATTTTCATTCTTTTGGACTAAAGTTGTATACTAAGAGCCTGTCTGTATTGCATTCAGAGGGATTAAAGGTGTATGGCCTGTATCTATTTTAGCTGGATTACACTCCTAGCTCTTTCTTTGTGATCCCCTACCAAATTAGCCAGATTTCTGGATTAAAATTTCTCTGCAAAAAGTCACCAAACACATTCCCCTTGTTATATAAATAAAATTAGTTGTTATAATCTTTTTATTGCAATAATTTCTTCAAAGTTTTATATACATAACACCATATTATATATATTATTTCATATACAATATATATAATTTTATATATGTACTAGAGACTTAATTATATGTATATATTATTAAATATATATTTAATATATAACTATATAAATATAGATAAAATTAATAACATAAAATATATGATGTATACATACATGTACATATATATGAGTATGCTTGCCTCTTTGACTATTTGTGTTTATTGTCTTGCTTGTTCGTTGACTATTTGCATCTATTGTTTTGCTAGTTCCTCAGCCTAGAACTGACCTTAATACTCGCATGTAATTAAAATGGTATAAAAGCAAAAAGGAGGAGGGTGAATGGGATAGGTGATTTCTAAGGAGGGGAAATGGGAAAAGGGTATGGCATTTGAAATGTAAATAAATAATATATCCAATAAAGAATAAGAAAAATGAAAGAAAAAATAAATATGCTGGTGTGTATGTATATGTTTACCTGTATTTATAAACACTAATCAGTGTGAGTATATGTAGAAGTCATAGGTTAGGTTAATATTAGAATATCTTCCACAAACATATCCCTATTTTGTTTCTGAGACAAAACAGTCTTTCACTGAATATGAAGCTCAGTGATCTAGCTTGGATGATGATGGCTCTGTCCCAAACACCTCCACCACCTCCTCCTTTAGTCTTCATCATCCCAGTTGCTAGAATCAGTAACATAGATCCATCCATACATGACTACATTTATGTAGGTGCTAAGTAATATGATATTAGATTCTGCTACTTGCATAATAAGTACAGTCACACTGAGCTCCAGTCATAATAAGCTACAGTCACTCTAGCTCCTATTTTATTACTTTTAAATGACAATTTAACTTATTTAACTAAACAGA
Organism: Grammomys surdaster; assembly: GCF_004785775.1. NCBI lineage: Eukaryota > Metazoa > Chordata > Mammalia > Rodentia > Muridae > Grammomys > Grammomys surdaster. Next base: position 1,669,009 of record NW_021604698.1, read on the forward strand.
ACTATTGTTATTCTGTAAGTTATTACTGCCTTTAACATCTGAAACCAGTCTTTAAAAAGCAATATTTTGAATAAAGTTCTACTAAATATATCATTGGAAACATTTTCAACTATACTGAAGATATAGTGTAAGTGTTTGCCAATTTTTAAAAAAATTCTCTATGCAATACTGTAATTGTGAAGTCTCTGTCCACTCACACCTATGACTGCATGCAATTTTAAGTTAAAGTTTAAGTAAAACCAATTACTTGAATAACAAGGATCAAGCACAAGCATAAGTTTTTAATTATTATTATCTTCACAGTTGAATGCTATGTACCAAAGTTGATATTATTTTTATGACTTTAATTCTAATATATGACCAATACAATCATTTTAAACTGAAAGCCATTTTTATAATTTTATTTACTGATTTTATTTTTACAAAGCCATCTATACAGAATAATAATTATATAGAAATTCCTATTTCTGTTACAATTTGCAATAGTTGAAATGTCCTGTACTCTATCATTGAATTTTCAAAGCCTTAAATAGGTCTCTTCTCATTTTCTTCATTATTAGTTATTTTTTATTTAATGGTTTTTTTCCTTAAACCCGTATGATCTTCTAGGAATATCTATGTCAAAACCTATAGTTGCACTAATGCAATCAAATACTTCACAACAACATGCCATATCATTTTTCATAATGTTCTTGACACTGTGATGCACCCAATCAATGGATAGAAGCTGCTGACCCCTGTGGTCAAATTAGAGAAAAGCTGAAAGAAGCCAAAGAAGAGGATGACTCTGTAAGTATACCAGCGGTCTCAATTAACCTGGACCCCCGAGATCTCTCAGACAGGGAATCAGCAACCAGGCAGCATGCATCAGCTGATATGAGGCCCCCAACAGATGTACAGCAGAGGACTACCAGGTCTGGGTTCAGTCAGAGAAGATGCACCTAACCCTCAAGAGACTGGATGCCTCAGGGAGTTTAGAGGACTGGTGGGGTGGGGGATGGGGATGAGGACATACTTGTTGAGATAGGTGGGCAGTAAGGGGGTATGGGATGTGAAAGAGTGGGAAGGTGAACCTGGAAGGGAATAAAATCTAGAGTGTAAAAAATAAATCTTTCAACATTCAGTTTCTCTGTATAGTATTAGATATTCCAAGTAAGCTGAAATGGAAGTTCTGAACACACTGCTATAGAGAATCTCTTCTTTAGTATACTTTTTGTCCAACTGCAACATCTAGACCATATATTTAGAGAGTGATCAAATAGATTCTTCTCTAATTGATCACGTATTCAGTCAGAATGGAAGCTTTGACACACATAAGATGACTGAAATCACCTATTGCATCTTATCAGATCACCATGAATTGAACCAGGACTTCAACAAAAAAAGAAACTACAGGAAAACTAGAAATTCATGGAAACTGAACAATTTTCTACTCAATGACCACAAAAAAATCAGTAGCTTTCTAGAATTCAATAAAATGAAGGACCAATGTACACAATCTTGTGGAATACAATGAAATCTGTGTTAAGCGAAAAGTTCCTAGTCTTCTTAAAGAAATTTCAAAGATTCCATATAACCAAATTAACAGCACACCTGAAAGCTCTAGAAAAAAAGGAGGAAGCAAACACACCCAAGGGAAGTAGATGGTAGGAAAGAATCAAAGTAGGGGCTGAAATCAATCAATCAATCAATCAATCAATCAATCAATCAGAAACAAACATAACAATACAAAAAATGAACAGATACAAAAGTTGGTTCTTTGAGAAAATCAAAATAGACAAACCCTTAGCCAAACTAACTAAAAAGCGGAGAGAAATATCCAAATTATCAAAATTAGAAAGGAAAATGGGGACATATAGCAGATACTGAAGCAATCCAAAGAATCATTAGTTCTTACTTCAAAAACCTATAATCCACAAATTTGGAACTCTAAATGAAATGGATGATGTTTCTTGCAGATTCTACTTACCAATATTAAATCAAGGTAAAGTATACAATCTAGATAGTACTATAACCTTTAAGTAAATAAAAGCAGTCATAAAATCATGAAAAGTCCCACCCACTCCACCTCCACAAAAAGAGACCAGAAAGAGATACTTTTACAGCAGAATTCAACCATACTTTTGAGGAAGAACTAATATCAATACTCCTTAAAATAATTTCACAAACTAGAAGCAGAAAAGACATGGCCAAACATACTCTATAAAACCACAGTCACCCTGATACCTAAAATAAACAAAGACTCAACAAAAAAAGCATTTCAGACCAGTTTTCTTATGTACATTCATGCAAAAAAAAACCTCTATATAATATTGGTAAATTGAGTGCAAGGGCACATCAAAAACATCTACCATGATCAAGTAGGCTTCATTCTGGAATTCAGGGATGGTTCAATACATGAAAATCTTTCAATGTAATCCATTGTATAAGCAAAATGAAAGAAAAAATACACACGATTAGATGCTGAAAAACACCCCACACGAGTTCATGTCTTAGAGATGTAAGGAACATGCCTAAACAAAATAAAGGCAATATTCAGCAATTTAATAACCAACATCAAATTAAGTAGATAAAAACTTTAAGCAATTCTATTAAAATCAGAGACAAAACAAGACTTTCTACTTTCTACCTTTTCAATACAGTGTTTGAAGTCCTAGCTATAGTAGTTAGGCAACTACAGTAGATCAAGTGATTAAAAATTGGAAACGAAGAAATCAAAGCATTAATATTCACAGATTATATAATAGAGTGCATAAGTTACCTATAAATTCTACCAGGGAACTCTTAGAGCTGATAAACACCTTCAGCAAAATGGCTGGTGACAAAACAATTCAAAGAAATCAGAACCCCTCCTTCATACAAATATAATAAAGAAATAGGTGAATGATATCCTTCACAATAGCCACAAGTGACATAAAATACCTTGATGTGACTCTAACGAAGCAAGTTAATGATCTGTAACACAAGAACTTCAAGTATCTGAAGAAGGAAATTGAGCAAGATATCAGAAGATGGAATGATCTCCCATGCTCCAGGATTAATAGGATTAACATAGTAAAAATAGTCATCTTACCAAAAGCATTCTACAAGTTTAATGCAATTCCAAAATAAATGATAACATAATTTTTTACAGATCTTGAAAGAACAATTTCCAACATAATGTGGAAAAACTAAATAGCTAGCATTTAAAACAACACTGTACAATAAAAGAATTGTTGGTGGTATCACCATTCCTAATTTAGGCTCTGCTACAGAACAACGGTAATAAAAACAGAATCACAATGTCATAAAAATAGGATGATCAATGAAATAGAATTAAAGACTCATAAATTAACCCAAAGACCTCTGGACACTTGATATTTAACAAAGAACTCAAAACTATATAATGGGAAAATGAAAGCATCTTCAACAAATGCTGCTGGAGTTACTCCATATTTGCATGTAGAAGAATGAAAAAAGGACCAAATTTATCACCCTGCACAAAACCCAAATTCTAGTGGATCAAAAATATCAACAGAAAAAAAGATACACTATATTTAATTGAATCAAAAGTGGGGAATAACCTTGAAAGTATTGGTTCAAGAGACAAGAGAACAGAATACTAATAACTGAGGCATTAAAATAAACAACTAATAAATGGAACCTTATGAAACTGAGAAGCTTCTCTAAGGAAAAAGAACACGAACAATAGAAGAAATGGTAGCCTACAGAATGAGAAAAATTCTTCTCCAACACTCCATCCAACTGCGGACTAATATCCAAATATGTAGAAGTGAGATACCAACAAACCAATAATCCAGTTTCAAAAAATGGGGTACCAAGATAGAGAATTATCAACAGATATATCTCTATTGGCTGAGAACCAATTTAAAACAAACTGCAATATCTTCAGTCATCAGGTTAATGCAAATTAAAATAACTCTGAGATTCCAACTTATACCCATCAGAATGAATAATACAAAAACTTAAAGACAGCAAATGCTGACAAGGCTGTGGAGCAAGGGGAACACTTCTACATTGCTGGTGGAAGTACAAGTTTGTACGACAACTCTGGAAATCAATTTGTCTGTTTCTCAGGAAGTTGGGAATAATTCTTCATCAAGACCCAGCTATATCACTCCTGGACATATACCCCCAAATGTTTTACCATACAACACATACACTTCCTCCCCTCTGTTCATATCATCTTTATTTGTAATACCCAGAAACTAAAAACAACCCAGATATCCTGTAACCCGGAAGTGGATAAAGATAATGTGGTTCATTCACACAATAGAAATGGAGTAATCCTATTCAGATATTTTTTAAAAAAGGCATAGTGAAATTTTCAGGCAAATGGATGGAACTAGAAAATTTTATTCTGAGTGATAATGGAGACCCAAAATGATATGTATGATATGTACCCCGAAGTGGAGACTCGCCACAAAGTACAAGATACCCACACCATAATCCACAGACCCAAAGAAGCAAAATAACAAGGAAGGTTCAAAGGAGAATACTTGAAACTCATTCAGAAGTGGAAAAAGTAACCAGAGGTGGATTTAAGGGGATAACTGAGTGAATCAAAGGTTGGGAAGGGGAAAGAACAGATCAGGACTGGAATCAGGTTTAAGGAGAGCTGGTGAGAGAGAGCCAAGAAACTGATTGAGAAAGGGATATACTACGAAATCACTTCTAAATGTTTATTCTTAAATCTAGTTCAACATTCACCCCTCATCTGAGAGCACACTTTATATAGAGATTCAGCTTGTCTGACTGCAGAGAATACATATTCTCTGAGTATTAGTATGAGTATGAGTATGAGAGTATGAGTATGAGTATGGCAGATTCAACAGTTCATAACATTGCTCTCCCTGGAAATAAATTGGCTTGTTAGTGACTATTCTCAATTATACTCAATATTCTTTGGAGATTGCATCAGTATTTTCAGTGATCTCATTGTAAAACCACTTCAGTGGCATTGTTATCCTTTACTATTGTTGACTGATCTATTGAAAAGAGAAGTAAAAACTGTTATATGACCTTTGAAACTGACAAGATACAATCCATAAATCTACATATGCATTGCTCCAATATCATTCCATACAAAAAGATGGATAATATTAGACAAGACCTTTCAGCAGAGACAGTCTTTCTCTAATCAGTGTATTTGAAAGAGTATGAGAATTTTGTTGCTAAGGATATACTTTGCAAATGGAGTTGTTTATGAATACAAATTAGAAATACTAATGCCACTCAATGAAATATAATGATGCATTAGATTAACTAATTCTTTAAATTTTGGTCTCATTTTCATAAAGCTTGATTTGGATTCACAAATGTCTTATTAAGTATTTTGTTCTGTAGCTCTTACCTGTTTCTGTAAGAATAGTTAATATGACAGTATTCTTGATAGCAAACTAGTTTTCTACTACATGAAGCAAATTGGTGACGAAAAAAGCCAAGCACACAATAGTCACAAAATGCAAAGAAGAATGTTTTCTTCCCTAGAAGTTTCAATGCAGTTCTGAAAATCACTACAACTTGAAAAATAATTTTATAAATTTTAATAATTTCATCTGATAAATACTAAACAATCAAATAGGAAATTTGCAAAAATATTAATTGTATGCTAATATATTTCATTAATTATTTGGTGAAGATATTTGCATATTATATTGCCTTTATGTTAGAGCCAAAAATATCCCTTGGAAACAATGGTAAATGTTACCTTTATTGTCTATGATTTTACATAACGTAACATCTTTCTAGTTAAATTTTACTGCTTTGGTATTTATAGTTATTCAAGTACATTTTGTGGAGATATATAATTCATAGAAGAGAATACAACCTGTTCCTCATTAAAGAATTATAAACCTCAAGAATTAGTGTTGGCAACAATGCTATCATGTACTAAAAACACTTCAGTGCAGTATTTAATAGGCTTCTATTGTTTTAATATGCCTTCAGCTACTATTGTAGCAATGGTCATTTGATAATCTTTATTCTGTTTACTAAACTTCATATCTGATAAAATAATCTGAAAAATCAGGCTTCTTTGTTCTAAATTCTTTTAATGAATTTAGAATTTAAATTGACAGTAGGGATATATGATTGCCTTTCATCATTTACTGGAATGATGAGGAATCAAGCTGAAGCACTGAAAAAAAAGTTCTAAAAGTCAGGAAAAACATCCCAATTAATCACGGATTATATAATAGTTGCTTCTCATGGTGACAGTAAATTAAGTCGTAGTATCACCTGACCCAATGACATCTACATAATAATAACTATCATTCTCATTTGAAAATTTTACATACCTCCAATTGCTTTTCATCTGTTAAAACGATTACTTAGCTTAACATTAAAATGAAACTGAGAAATTAAAATGGAGAATAATTGACTACTTTAAAAATGTAATTGACTTAAAAATTTTAAATAATTCATTGTAAAACATAAAATGAAACATTTAAAAAACTAATTGAAGTAAAAAAATGTAGACAAGTCACATGTAAACATCGTCACATATTATTTTTCCTACCACTTGTTTTGGAAATATAGTACAAGATGGTATGTTACAGCAAACACATTTTAATTTTAATTTTGCTTAGAGGGCAGCTCCAGTGATCGTATATTTAATATAATATGGTTTCCAATATTTTACTAGAAAAACCTAAAACTCCAGAGAAATCCCATTCTTTATGGATCCCATAAACGGTGTCACTTTTAAGAGCACGATTTCAAAAGTCATATGTGATGATATAGTGAAATAACAAAACCGGTCTAGGATATTTAAGCAGACACCTAAATCTCTAAAGGACGGTGTAGACATCAACATTTATACAATATTTATAAAGAAAGCACCAAGAAACATCTTTTCACTATCACATTTCATGTACATCACTATGTTACCCACCATGAAGCTGACACTTTTATTGGCAGAGGCATTATGGCTTCAGCATCAAACTTGGAATTAAATTTTTTTTTCTTGTATTTTTATTTCTTGTCTCCAGAGTGGGACAATCTGGCTAAAAAGAGAACATACCGAAAAGACTATTAAACACTTATTAAAGCTTGTTTCAAGTTAGATGTTTTCTTCATTAGACTAATAAATGTTCAGTTGATATAAGAGAATTTTCTGAAAAAAAAATCACTGATACCGAGCAGTTCCTGCATACATGAATTAGTGTACACATTTTTCCCTTACAATAAATTTGAAATGATATAATTTGGTGCATCCACATTCATTGCTTTTTGGCATATAAAGAAAATTATACTGATACAATCTAAGAACTAATTAACATGAGTGGAAATTGAATTAATTAGCATGGTCTCTTTTCAAGGCAATAATGTCACTTAAACCAGAAGACTTACAATATCTTTATCACTTAGATAGATAGCAATGTTCTTTTTATAGCTTGAGATGCTCATGTTGATTGTGTGGGGGTGTGCATTGATTTGGGGGTATGTGGGATTTGGAGGTGTGCACATATAGTTCAGTAAAAGCTGTAGACTTTCAATAACCAAAAGATGTGTTTTAAACTTAGTTTTTTCCCACCATTCTGATGAAGAATTTGTAATTATACATGTGTTTACACCTTGTTATTCTTAATATGGATTTTAGTGAGCAAAATTTCCAACAGATGTCTTACATTTAATTTAATATATAGGAGTAAAATATGTTCACTTGTTAATGAGATTGATATTTAATATTTTAAATATCTAAACAAGAAATAACTACATTTTTCTGAGAATTAGAAAAATGATTAAATTCCCTCAATTACTTGCCATCCTAATTTAGAATGGCAAGAATTTAGAATTAGGAGAATTTAGGAGATAAGACACGTAAAATCTATAACAACTGAATAGAATATGGCATAGAAATATGCACATTCTTTCTGGATCTGGAATGTCTTGAATTATGTCATATTAAAGCTGACTTGTAGGTAAATTTGATGTAAGATTTTAGGCAATGAATGGACATGTGTGCACATTTAAGTTTCAAAAATGACTTATTCTGTATGGTAGACAATGATATGAAATTTTAAGATCCTCTCAATTCTTCAAAATGCTACAGATATATACGAGGACATTGATCTCTCCACATCACTACCAGAAATCTGCTACTTTACATAAAACTGATAAAATTAATATTAGGGCCAACAAAAACATGTAGAAAATGTCCTGAGGAATAGAGTATCCAAATGGCATGTCCAGAAGACTAAAATGAGAAAAAAATAATAGTCAACTTAAAAATATTGTAATTACAGTTACTGATATCTGTGTGATGCAATCACCTATATTTATGAAATAATTTCTGCCTGTTTTACACACACACACACACACACACACAACTTATTTGAGCAACTCTAGTTATCATTACAAAAGATTTTGTTAACGTGAAAGAAAAAGATCATGATAATATCTCAAAATGTATGACCGGATATGTTTTAATATGCTATTTCATATGTAAAATGTTGTTTGTTGAAGATATATGGCCCCAGAGAAAAAAATACTTGAAGTTATGCTCTGGCATATATATATATATGTGTGTGTGTGTGTATGTATGTGTATATATATATATATATATATGCATACATATTCATCTTTAGATGGGCACACATGCAAATATGTTTTTATAGGTAATAAAATTTGTTGAACCTGGATTTAAAGCATATAATGGAACCAACATATGTCAGAAAAGATTTATTATGATTAGAATTTTTCTTTTTCCAAAAATGAAAAGCCATGTAATGTATATAATTAAGAATAAAATAAAATCATAACACTAATAAAGAATACCATAAATAAGTTTCAAGAAAAATGACGAGTATTGATTTGAAGTTGTTAAAATTGATTCTACAGTCCTGAATGTGACCTTAGGTAAAATAAATGACTATGCTGAGCTTACAATGACCTGAAGAGGCAAAACCTATGAAAAAGAAGAGGAACTATATATTCAAGAATCAGCAACAGAATACAGGGAATGGAAGAATCTTAAATGAAGAGGATATGATAAAAGAAGTTGTTACATTGGTCAAAGAACATGCCAAGTATAAAAACTTTATAACACAAAAGATCTAGAATATTTGAGATATTATGATAAGACCAAACCCAAGAGTAAGAAGAATAAAAAAAAAAGAAGATGATGCTCAAATTAAAGGCCTAGAAATTATCTGCAACAAAAATCATTGAAGAAAATGTTTATAAACAAAAGAATACATCTCTGTAAATGTATAAGAAGCTTAAAGACAACCATTTAGATTAGACAAGAAAAGAAAATGAAAACATTAAATAAACAGAACAAATAAAGGATGTCAAAAATTACAAGGGATAAAAAGCAAGTAATATATAAAGGATTATATCTGATTTCTCAAGAGAGACTCTGAAAGCCAGAAAGGCCACGACAGATGCCTTGGAGACTATAGGAGACCACAGATATCATCCCAGATTATTTGATCCAGAAAAATTTTCAGTCACCATAGATGGGAAAAATAAGATATTTCATTAAAAATATTTAAAAAATATTTCCACTAATCGAGTCTTATAGAGGACATTATAAGGAAAATTCGAACACAATGAGCGTGACTGACCCAAGAAAAAATATTTTTACACCAGGAAAACCAAAAGAAGCAAATCATACACACACACACACACACACACACACACACTCTAATACCACTATTAATATCTCTCAGCATTAGTGAACCAACAATAAGACACAGGTTAACAAGTATATAAGCAGGATCGATTATTCTGCTGCGTGCAAGAAGCATACCTCTGCAACAAGGATGGCACCACCTAAAGTAAAGTGCAGGAAAGGATTTTCCAAGCAACACTACCCAAGAAACAAACTGAAATAGCCATTCTAATATCTAATAAAATAGACTTTCAACCATCAGTAATAATTTTTAAAAAAGATGCAGAAGCATCTTTTCATACTCATCAAAAGAAAAAACTACCAATCTGATGTCTCAATTAGGAACATCTATACCCCAAATGGAAGGGCAAACATATTCATAAAAGAAACATTTCTAGAGCTAAAATCACAGACCAAAACTTACACATTAATAGTGGTAGACTCCAATACCCCACTCCCACCAATGCACAGGTCATTGAAATGGAGACAAAACAGAGGCTATGGGTCAAATGGACCTAACAGATATCAGGAGTATATTTCATCTCAAACAAAAAATATATATACTTGCATCTCAGCATCTTATAAATCCTTCTCCAAAACTGACTATATATTCTACCACAAACCCCAACAGATCAAAGAAGATTGAAATAAACCCTTGAATCGTATCAAATAAAAATGGATTAAATTTGAATTTCATCAAAAACACAGAATGCCTACAAACATATGGAAGCCAAATAAGTCTCTACTTAATGATCACTGGGTGAAGGAAGAAATAAAGAAAGAAATGAAAGACTTTCTAGAAATCAGTGAAAATGAAAGCACAAAATACCCAAACTGGGAAAAAATGAAAGCAGTGCAAAAAGGAAAGTTTATAGCACTAACCACATTCATAAAGAAGTTAGAGAGTTCTCATACTAACAATTTAAATGCACACCTGAAAGCTATAGAAAAAAATGAAGCAAAATACTCATGAGGAGTAGATAGCAGTAAATAATCAAACTTACAGATGAAGTCAATTATAAACAAGAGACCAATATATAGAATAAACAAAACCCAAAACTGGTTTGTTGAGAAAATCAGCAAGATAGACACATCCTTAGCCAATGTAACTAAAAGGCAGAGAAACAGTACCCAAATTAACAAAATCAGAAATGAAAAGAAAGAAATAACAACAGACATGGAAAAAAAATTAAAAATCATTAGATCTTACCACAAGTTTTTAAAATCTAAATTAAATGTATGATTTTCTAGAAAGATAATATCAAAGTTAAATCAATATCAGATAACTATGTAAATAGTCCTATAGCCTACAAAATAGAAGTAGTCAGTAAAAGCTTCCCAACTCCCCCCCCCCAAAAAAAATACCAGGGCCAGATGGCTTTGGCAAAGAATTCTACCAGACTCTGAGTGAAGAGCTAATACCAATACCCTCAAAATATTCCACAAAACAGAAGGAGAAAAAAGATTGCCAAACTCATTTCATGAAGCCATCATTATCCAAATACCTAAAGCACACAGAGACTCAAAAAAGAAAGAGAATTTTGGACCAATCTTCCCTTGATCAATGATGCAAAAATAATAAAATACTGGCAAACTGAATCCAAGAACACTTCAAAAATATTGTCCATCATGATCAAGTACGCTTCATCCCATTTTCCGTATAGGAAAATTCATTAATACAATCCATCATATAAATAACTTCAAAGAAAAAAAAACTACATAATCATCTCAAAATCATCCTGAAAAAAGCTTTCAGGAAACTTCAACACCTTTTCATGATAAGAGTCTTGAACATATCAGAGATCCAAGACATATACAACACCACAATAAAGGAAATATACACGACTAATACAAAAGATCAAATTAAATGAAGAGAAACGTAAAGCAATTCCACTATAATCAGGAAGGAGACAAGACTGTCCACTATCTCCATATCTCATCAATGTACTTCTTGATGTTGTAGCTAAAGCAATAAGACAACTAAAGGAGGTCAATGGGATATAAATAGGAAAGGATGAAGTCAAAGTATCACTATTCTCAGATGATATGATAATCTATATAAGTGACTTCAAAAACTCTATAAAAGAACTCATATGACTTGTATAAATTATACAAATTCAACAAGTATAAGGGATTATCACGATGATCAAAGTATCTGAGCCTACTTCCCTGGCCTAGCCCAAGGTTATTTTCATGTCTGAAGCCTACTTCCTTGTCATAGCCTAATATTTTGATTCCTGCCTGAGATTACTTCTTTGTTCTAGCCTAAGATTTTTTTTTTCTAGCCTAAGATTTTGATTCCTACCTGAAATTACTTGTTTGTTCTAGCCTAATGTCAGATTCTTGCCTGAAGCCTACTTCCTTGTCCTTGGCCAACGTCATATTCCTGCCAATCAGCCCATTGTCCTTTGCCTATGTCAGAGTGTTGCCAAGGAGCCCCAAAGGCTCTCTGCCTCTCCCCCTTTTATATTTCATTAAGAAGACTGAGCCTGTCTTAGGTCATTCTGACAAGAATGCTTTCCATACCCGTGATGGATATGCATTATCAAAATCAATGTACTATGTCTTAGGTTGGTAAGGTTCTTTGCAGAATCTTACCCATTTTTGGCTTGCCAGCCTGTTAATTTAATAACTCTGTCTGGTGTCTGGGGGTCCATTTTCAGGTTCATTATTTGTGTTTATTGTCTTGCTTGTTATTTGACTATTTGCATCTTTTGTATTGCTAGACCCTCAACCTAGAACTGACCTTAATATATGCAGGTAATTAAAATGGCATAAAAGCATAAAGGCAGAGGGGAGATGGAATACGGTGTTCTAGGGAGGGGAAATGGGGAAAGGGGTGGACAGCTCTACTGTAAATAAATAAAATAACAATAAAAAATTTAAAAAAAATTAACAAGTATAAAAACTCTACAGAATTTGTATGAGTTCAACTGATGAACACCTTGAGTTAAGTGGCTGGATAAAAAAATTATCCAAAAAAATCTCAGTAGCTATACTTGATACAAACAATAAAGGGGCCGAAAAACAAATCAGGCAAACAAGTCCCTTCAAAATAGCCACAGATATTATAAAATACGTTAGCATAACTCTAGTCCAGGAAATGAAAGACTTATTTGACTAACACTTCATGACAGTGAAGAAAACAATTGCAGAAGATATCAGAAAATGAATTGTTTTCCTCTGCTCATGGATCCATTTGATTAACATAATAAAAATGACCATCTTACCAAAACCAACTTACAGATTCAATGTAATTCCCAAAAAAATTTGAACACAATTGTTTAATAAAATTTACGAGGAAAAATCAAAAATACCCAGGATAGATTAAAAAAAAGTTCTGCACAATAAAAGAAATTCTGGAGTATTACCATCCCTGATTTCAAGCTGTACTACTCAGCCATTGTTTTCTTATAGAAACAGACAGGTTGATCAATGAAATTGAATAAAAGAACAAGAAATAAACCCAAATACCTAAAGGTACTTGAATTTTTAAAAAGAATCCAAAACCATACAATGGATAAAAGAATCTTCAACAAATGATTCTAATCTAACTGGATGTCTTTATATAGAAGAATACAAATAGAACCATATTTATCACCATGCACAAAACTCAAGTCCAAGTGGATCTAAGACCTCAATATAAAATCATATTTTATAAATCTAGTAGTTAAGAAAGTGTGAAATAGCCTTGAACTCATTAGTACAGGAGACAACTTCCTGAACATATCACCAATGGCTCAGGCTCTAAGATGAACAATTAGTAAATGTGACCTCATAAGACTGAAAAGTTTCCATAAAACAAAAGACATAGTCAATAATACAAACAGACCGACTACAGATTGGGGAAAACTTTTCATCAAGCCTAAATGTGACAAAGGCCTAATATTCTAAATTTATATATATAAAAAAAGAAAGTCAAGTAGTTAAACACAAACAAACCAAATATCCCATTCAAAAATGGCATACAGTACTAAATAGAGAAATCTCAACAAAGTAATCTCTAATGGATAAGAAACAACATAAAAATTATTCAACATCCTTAGTTTTCATGGGTATGAATATTAAAAATGATCCAAGATTCCATCTTATACCCATTAGTATAGGTATAATTAAAAATTCTAGAGGCAGCTCATGCTGCCTCAACTGCTAGTAGGAATGCAAATTTGTATAACCATTCTGGAAATGAGTTTGGTGGTTTCTCAGAAAATTGAGAATAATTCCACCTGAAGTCCCAATATTCTATTCCTGGGCAGATATATAAAAGATGCTATAGTTTATCATAAAGACCCATGTTCTTCTATATTTATGGCAGCTTTATTCATAATATCTGATATCTGGAAGCAATCCAAATGATCCTCAACAAAGGAATAGATACAGAAAATGTAGTAGACTACTACTCAGCTATTAAAAATACTGAAATCATCAAATTTCCAGGCAAATGAATGAAACTAGAAAATATACTAAGTCAGATAATTCAGACCCAAAAGAATAAACATGTATGTACTTACTTATAAGTGGGTATTAGTCTAAAATACAACATACCCAGACTATAATCCATAAACCTAAAAAAGTTAATAAGAAGGAAGATTCAAGCAAGTATGTTTGAATCTAGATTAGAAGGGGAAATAAAATAGCCATTGAAGACAAGTGGAGAGAGGCATCTACGTGGGAAAAAAGATGAGGAAGGGAATAAGGTCATTGAGGACCAAATGTGTAGCAGCAGGGATATTTTCCCCACAAGTTGGACGGGGCTAAGGTGGGAGGAGTAAGGAGAGGAATAGGAGAAGGAAAAGGAGGAGCTGGGGAGAGAGGACAAGAGAGAGGGGAACATGGCAGCGGATGTTTGTGTGTCTCTAGCAGTCATAGGTAATTGATATATTTAGGTTGGGTATTGGGTTACACTTCTAATTGAGTGGGCATCTTGTTATTGAGCATTACCAAATATGTAAAGCCTTTGGATAATCTAAGCTTTAGAATCTCATTTCTACTGGGCCCACGTGGATGGCGGGATGCTCTGGGCTCAGATCAGTCTCGTGGAGACAGCCTGGAAGATTGACAGAGCCATCTCCCTTGCTTGCTTCTTGTGGGTGGCAGGGCTGGTGTCTCTGGCCCACCTGAGCTGGTGGCCTGAGCAATGGCAGCAGTGAGAGCACACCACTACTCATGGCCTCAAGCCATGAACATGGCAGCTCAGTAACTACATCCCAGATTGGATGCCACCATTTTAAATACCTCCCGCAACAAAAATGTGGTGAAAAAAGGAAAGAGGGTCAGGAGAATGGATGGAAATCAATGATAAGCAGGGGTAGGGGTAGGGGTAGGGCTCCTCACAAGGAATGCCAGATAACTCGAAAGGGGGAGGCTCCCAGGAGTCTACAGGGTTGACTTTACCTGAAATTCCAGCAGAGGGGAATGTAACCTAATGTAGACTCTCGTTTTCAGACAGGACACCCCAGCGGAGGGAAAAGGACACCAACCCAAAAAACATATGACCCAAAATTTATCCTTTCTACAAAAAACTGCAACGACATTAATAGACCAGATACTAAGGCAAAGAGTAACCAATAAGCAGCCGAACTTGAGACCAGTCTCAAGGGCAAATACAAATTCTTGACACTGTTTATGATACTCTGCCATGCTTCCAAAGAGGAGCCTAGTGTAACTCTTCTTTGAGAGGCTTCACCCATCATCTGGCTGAAACAGATACAGAGGCCCATAGCCAATGTTGAACAGAGCTGAGAGTCTAGTAGAGGAGTTAGGGGAAGGATCTAGGGCCCTGAAGTCTATGAAACTCCACAGGAAAACCAAAAGAATTAACTAACCTGGCCACTTATAGGCTGTCAGATACTGAACCATTAACAAAAAAGCATACACAGGCTGGACCTAATTTCCCAACACATAGTAGCAGATATGCAGCTTAGTCTTCCTGTGAGTCCCCCAACAACTAAATGGGGCTATCCCTAAAGCTGTTGGCTCTCTGTGGATCCTGTTTCCCTATCTGAGCTGTCTTGTTTGGCCTCAGTGGTAGGGGATGTGAATAGCCATAGAGAGACTTGATGTGCCAGGGTGGGGAAGATACCCCAGGAATCCTTCATCTTATTCCAGGAGAAAGGGGGTGTGAAAGGAGGGGCTGTGTGAAGGAGGGTCAGGGAGGAAGGGGGCCTTGATAGAAGTGTAAAGTGAATAAATAAATTAAAAGGTTAAAAAAAGGAAGAAAAAAATGCTATGTTCCTGTATATCTTTTGTTATTGCATATTTTATGTATGTGTTTTATAGCACATATGTATTTTATATTGTTTATACTGTTGTCTATATGGAAAATATACTATATGACATTATATACAACACACACACATACACATTCACACACACACACATACAGTCTTAGTTATAGAAAAGGCATGAAGATCAAGGTAAGTCTTATAAAGTACAACATATATTTGGGGCTGGCTTACAGGTTGTGACTTTCAGTCCATTAGGGTCAAGGTGGGAGCATGACACCATCAAGGCAGGCTTAGTGCGAGCAGAGCTGAGAGTTCTACATCTTCATTTGAAAGTTGCTAGTGGAAGACTGGCTTCTAGGAATCTAGATCTTAAATTCCACACCTGTTGTGGATTGCTCTGGTGCTGTTTGTATTTTGATGCTAATTCTGCTTCCCCTTGAGAGAGGGACTGTCTCTGATGAGGAGTGAATCACATACACAGGTGACATTATGTGAATCTTCTTCCCATTTAAACCTGAAAAATAAAGGCTAAAGCCTCTGATTGGGCAACGGAAGGAAAGGAAGAACTGAAAGTTTTAGAGAAGGGAAAGAGAGAGGGAGAGGGAAAGAGATAGGGAAATAGGATAAGAAAGAGGACAGTGAGACAAGATAGGACCAGAATGAGAAGAAGCTGATCCACGTGGTCTGGAGAAGCTGCAAGTAGCTGGAGATTTCATAGATGGACAATACAATAATGTAGGGTACATTTGTCCAACCTAGGCGTTTACCTTGTATTTATATCAATTGAGTTTTATGTTCTTTATGTGGGCATTTTGGGGTTGAAAATTTACTGTCATAAATCTAGGCTAGTATATTACAAGTCTCTAGTATTATCATTTTACAGGGCTAAGGAAATCTGAGCAAGTGGTAGCTGACATTCTGCAAGCTAGCCACAGGGTGTGGATGGCCTGCAAAATGGGAGCGACTTGGCAGCAAGTTAGCTTCAGGAACGACATGGACAGACAAGACCACTCTGGTGCTTAGCTGGTTTAGCATGGTTTGATTCTTAAATAGTGTCACTCTCTGGGCCAAGCAAATAACCAACCATCCTATCATGCAATAATGTAATAAACATTTCTTGTTCATATCAATGTACTATGAATATTGTTCATTTGACTAAGCTTCGTTTCAAATGTTAACCATGTTCCTTGTTAGAATGCAAGCTAGGTGGAACATCAGATTCTAGAAATATTTACCAAAGTCAAGTGTTTTCTTTGTAATTTTAACCTAGCAATTATTTATAAACCTTTTTTTCTGAATTCTGTTTTATTAACAGATATAGTGGCTTCCCATAATGTCACTCTAACAGAAGGAGTTTAGTTCATTTTTAGATTTTATGCTTCCAATATGGAGAGATTATATTCAACTCTGTCTACAAAATAGCTGAGGAAATAATCACAAAATGCGAAGTTCTGATAACTGTATTGATATCTGAAAATGCATGTATGTCTAAGCATTATTTCCATTATCTCAAAACAGCAAATCTTTAATATGCTTATGTAGAGATATAACTGCACATAATTTTATATGCAATATTGTAACTGATCATCAATAGGGGCTTTGTGAAGTGGCAAGCTTTTTATTTAATTTTTCATAGCTGCCTTTGTCCGTGCTTTCCACTGATAATTGTGTAACACTACACATCCAGAATTAAGCAAATACCGACATAAATGTAATCATCTGTAGGCACATGTCTCTAACAAGCTGGGAGGCAGTCTCTACAACAGACTAAGGAGATCAGTTGAAAAGACTTTTAAAGTCTTTTAGCTTTAAGAATAACCTATGTAATGTCTGAGTTTCTTGACGAGAAGTATAATACGTAGTGAAAAGGAAGAAAATTTTTAAAAATCTTCATTGTTTAAAAAGACAGTCACAGTTTTATTTGGATTATGATTTCTATCACAGTTCTTATCTTTCTATATGTAGCAATCTGGCTAATGCAGTAAATAATTGATAGTTTCTAAGGTACCATTATGGTAGAAATGAGCCTGTCTTCTTAATTATCAATTTTAGAATTTATTTATCATTCTGGAATATTAGAGAAAAGGAAAAATTGTTATAATATGGTGCTTTGAATTGGTCAAGATTAGAAAAGCTAGTTTTGTTAAAGTCTGGAAGATTCGATGCTATAGTTAGATTATGGATGAGAAAAAGATGATTATTGGAGTCCTTTCTTTATATGACACCATGTCATGATACTAGTCAATCTCCATTCCTCAATTTGTCTCCATAAACTTGATCCTCTAGAGCCCTGAACCAACATAACCTTTCTCCAAACCCTATGGTTCTGTGATAAAAGGTTAGTGACAAGTAAATGTTCTGGTACTGAGAAAATAGGATCTAAGCAATTTTTGTATAGTTCAAATTAAGAATCATGGTGACCTCATTTGATAGGTGAGTAAAAACTTGCATGGCATCGATTCTAGGGTACACAGTTGACCACTAGCAACGATATTGCTGTTTATTTTTATTTAAGTTTGCTAGAACAAGCACAGCACAATCACATAATACATTCAAAACACTGAATAAGCATTTTCCTGGCCTCATCAGAACGTCACTAATGTGTCCATATGCCTTTCAGGGTTTTTGTATGCCTTGATAATCAATATTCTGGGAGTGCAACATATGGTCCTTTGATGGAATGTGGTAGGAAGTAACAGGCAGTTTCAAGATGCTCTATCACCAAGTTCATGAATAACACATTGCAGTAACATGAATACTCAGTGTCATTTATGTTTGCAGTATTGTGAGAGACAACAGCAGCATGCAGAGGAATCAATGATCTGTTTTCATACTTTTAATGAAAATTTTATTTCAAATATTTTCTTCATTATTTATATTACTTGGATTCAAGGTTATTATAGTCACTGTGAAGAAAATTACAAAGAAGAGCAACATCTCAATAGCTGAAATTAAATGTCACATACATCTGGTTATAAATATCAGAAATAAAACAGCAATATTAAACTGTGGACCTACTTTACATTTTTAAAGATTAAATACAAAGATGTGTTAGGCATTTATATTCTAATAATCATTTCAGAGTGAGGTCTATGGTTGATGTGATTGCTGTAATGTTGAGGATAATGCTGTATTTTACAGTTAGATTAAACTTGGCAGAAAGTACCATATCAGCTTTCATTTTCTAATTAAGCATATTTTCCCACTGACTGATTTCATCAAACATTTTTAGGAGTTTTACTTATGAGACTCTTTAACATGAAAATATAGTCAGTGAGCAATGAATACTCTTTTATAAAAATATTGTTTAGAAATATTTTGAGATGTAAGATAATGACATCATTTCCTCCTCCCTTTTCTTATAACAAGCTCATCCATGTACCCCAATACAGTGTTACTTTTATGTGTGTTATAATGTTACCTTTATGAATGTTTCCAGGTCTGACTATTTGGTTTTGCATACAGTTGGTATGTTCTTTTGTGGGGAAGAGAATTCTTCCTTATTTTCCTGTATTTTGGTATCCCTTATTTTCTTGTAGTTTTTTGTCTATGGTTGAGGCATCATCTTCAAAACAAATTGTGTGTGCACATGTACAGATGGTTACAGAAAAGAACAAGCAACCAAAATGCAAAAGAATGGAACACAGTCTCAACCATTATATCTGCATCATAGCAGTTGAAGGGAATTTTGCAAAAGGGGAGGAAAAATTGTGCAAGCTAGAACAACAAGAAGCAACTGTGGAGTCAAGTCTTCTGGAAATAAAATCTACTCCTATGCTACCTAACCAACTAAATTCTACTTATAAAGTGATATAGAAAGGGTATGGTATAGCAATAGCATGTTTGTAAACTGATTTGTAGAACTTGTCCTGTCAGTCCTTAATATGCATCATGTAAGAACCACAGAAATTGTTGTATTTTGTGTCTGAATATTGACTAAATATAAAAGAAGACTGATTTACGTTTTTGTGGGTAAATGTATAATTCCAACCTTTAATTGCTCCTTAATATATCCATTGTATTGTAATATATACTTTACTTCCTAGTTCCTACAAGACTCAACAGATATAATATAGCAAAGATTAACTAACTGGTATTAAATTTTAAAATCCAATTTTGATGATAGATGAACACCATCAGACACTCTGTAGTATCCACTACTGAGCTAGATGATCTCTCTTTCTTTCATTCATTTTCTCCTTTCATTCTTTCTTTCTTTCTTCCTTTCTTTCCTGCTTGCTTTCTTCCTTCCTTTCTTTCTTTCTTTCTTTCTTTCTTTCTTTCTTTCTTTCTTTCTTTCTTTCT
>NW_021604698.1:1689169-1696716 GCF_004785775.1 Grammomys surdaster
TCTTTCTTTCTTTCTTTCTTTCTTTCTTTCTTTCTTTCTTTCTTTCTCTTTTTGAATTAAGACACAACCATACAAACCTAAGACATAAGTGCATTGCTTTTGATAACTCATATTCCACAATGGGTAAGGAAGGCATTCTTATCAGAACAACCTAAGACAGGCCCAGTCTGGTTTATACAATAAAAAAGAAGATGTGAAGAGCCTTTTGTGTTGCCTGGCAGGAATCTGACATTGGCCAAGGACAAGGAAATGGACATCAGGCAGGAATCTAACATTAGGCTAGAACAAAGAAGTAATTGTAGTCAGGAATCTAAATCTTAAACTAGGACAAAGAAGTAGGCTTCAGGCATGAAAATGACTTTGGGCTAGAACAGTGAAGTAGGCTCAGATGTTTTGGTCATCCTGATAAGCCCTTAAAAATAGTGATCACAAGAGTGATCACAGGAATCTGCTTATTGTCCTCCGTGTTCTTTGACTATCTGGGTTTATTGTCTTGCTTGTTCCTTGACTATTTGCATCTATTGTATTGTTAGTTCCTCAATCTAGAACTGACCTTAATACGTACACATAATTTAAATGGTCTAAAAGCAAAAACGGAGGAGGAGGGATGGGAGAGGGGATTAATAGGGAGGGTGGGGAAAGGGGATAACATCTGAAATGTAAATAAATAAAATATTGAATTAAAAAAGAGACCAAAAATATAGTATCATCCTTACTTTGACAAAGTGACTTATTTTAGCAAACAAATATATCGTAATGTGAAGTATATCACTGTATAATAAACACTAATTTCATTTTTTTGAAGGAGGACTTCTTTTGCTTTGTTTTGTTGCTGTGTTATTTTAAATCAGCTGCTTCATTAAATCACATATTAGTAGTATTGTACAACTGTAGTTGTCCTTAAATTATTATTAATATCCTACTTTCAGATAAATGTAAATTCACTTTAATTATCACCAACTCTCTCAATAAACCAAACAAAACCACAGCAATACAAACAAGAAACAGACTAGTCTACCGAAATATTTTCAGTGACTAACTTCATTTGTTGGCAATGACCTTCTAATTTAAAAATTCAAGCTTCTCTAAACGTTTCATTTGAATTACATGGTATTTGTAGAAATTAAATAATTTGAGTCCTGTAGTTGCCTCTTACATGTTTAAAGAAATAGTCAGGCTCCCTAGTAGATATGATCAAACAATTTCATATTTATCATACGCATAGACTCCTAGAAGTACAATTATTTTTGTTTTAGACAAGACAAAATTGTGGTTCTACCAACACAATCACATTTCAATTCTCTAAAATTCTAAACAAATATTCCTTCTCAGAGGAAATTTGCATGTAAGATTAAGTTACGTATGTTATTAGAGATAAAATTTTACTAGATCTTAATGATAGTTTGAAATATCTCATAATTATAAGTCAGTAGGATCCATTAAATAAGGTATCATACTTATGCCAACCATGAAGGTTCTAGTGATGTGTCTATAATCCAAGGAATTCAGAGAGTCACCAAAAGCTGGTAAAATGCAAAAGTCACATGTTATCCTGAAGCTTCTAGAATTATCATGGACTCCTGACACCATTACTATTTCCATACCATTCAGATAAGACCTCTAATATATAGAGTGGTAGAAATATAATTTTAGTGACTCAAACCACGAAGTTTATGGAAGTTCATTACCACATAATAGAAAGCAATCTGCTACTCTATTGTTTCAAGTAAATCTAAAAAATTATTAAATTATAGGCAATATGATTCAATACGGCTGACTTAATATTTAATAAACAAGTAATAGTTTGGTCCATAGATGTCAGTTATGCCAGCATAGCTGACTGAGTTCCTTGGATTTGCAGAGGGCTGAGGGCGAGCGAAAGAAAGACAGAGAGTCATCTGGTAAAGAACCAAATGCTATATTTTCAACTGCGAGGTCCCTTTTATACTCCCCACAAAACAGGAAGACAAACAGGAATAGGAATAAAAACAGGAACAAGGATCAAATCAGGAACAAGGAGACACACTTGGCAGTCTACCACCTAAGTTTGGATTTCTCCTTGAGCAGTCTTCTCAGGGAAATGCATAGAGATGGGGGATCGGGCACAACAGCACAAGTGCAGAGGATGGTGACTCACACATAGTAGAGTTCATTATAGATGTAAGCATAATAATCTGAAAGAAGGAATCATATTTGCTTTATCATATTATACTCAAATATGATATTATAATATCATATAGTATAATAATTTTTACTTTTTCTCATAAGAAACATTGCATTCAAACTCAATTGACCCAAAGTTGCTAAACATACTTTTTACATTGATAAGTGCTGTTACATTCCCTTTACCGTTTTATAGCTAAGGGAGCTATAAAGAAATGTTTGTGTTCTCTCTGGCCTGGTAACTTATACTAGAATTATCATATATTCACATATTAAGGAGACACATAAAATATTGAGTGGTTAAGTAAATTAAGTCATTAATTTATTGATTCAGAATTTAGAACAGGGAATGCTGACACATGTTTCAATCCCAACACTTGAAAGGCTGAGGCTGGTGGGTCTCTATCAGTTCTAGGTTAGCCTGGTCTACATAGTTAGCTCAAGACTGGCAAAAATTACATAGTGAGAACCTATATCCAAAAACAATGAAAGTAAGTTTGGCCCTAAATATAAGACATTACTGATAAAATAGCTGAAACCCTTATATCTTTGGATCTCAGAGATTACTGTTAACAATAGTGAGAAATAGTTCTAGAAACCTTAGCAAATAACACCATTTTTAAGTAAAATAGAAAACAGGTGTTTCAAACGCTGATTTTATGTGAGAAAATGATGTATAAATTTATGTTACTATTGATTCCTTAAGAAAACTGATGCTAGGAAGATAACACAGTTTTTGCTTCTTGAAAGAAAATTTCCTGTTAATCAAAATCCATGTCAAATACATGGATAAAGTACATTCTTTTGTAATGAATGCTTAACTTTCTTCTTTGTGTTGTAAATCTTGTCCATGGATGACATATTTAAAACGCTGAAGAAATCCCCAGATATTCATTCAAAACTACTTTCCAGAATTTACCTTCACAAAATGCTATTTTGATGCTACAATTGTGAAACTTAATAAACAGCAAAACCCTTTCATGCAGGATTCCAAATGTGACCATTTGCCCATTTGCAATAAGTGATGTTGCAACTAGAACTAAGATATAATTGTCCAAAATACCTTTAAACATTGACTTATTTTCTTAACTTTAATAAACTTATTTTTATCACTGTTTCATTTTTCTTACCTTTAAATTAGAATCTTTAATTGTTCCTGTGTAAAAGGAAATGCAGGGACAAATGGTAGAGCAGAGATTGAAGGAAAGGCCATCCAGAGACTGCCCCACCTAGGGATCCATCTCATCTGTAGATACCAAACCCAGACACTGTTGCTGATGCCAAGAATTGCTTGATTCAAAGAGCCTGATATGACTGTCCCTGGAGGATCTGTCAGAGCCTGACCAATAAAGATGTGGATGCATGCAGCCAACCACTGGACTGAGCACAGAACCTCAGGAGGAGTTAGGCGAAGGACTGATGGAACTGAAGGGGTTTGTAATCCCATAGGAAGAACAGCAATATCAACCAACCATATGTCCCATAGCTCCCTGAGACTAAACCAACAACAAACGAGGACACATGGGGGGACCCATGGCTTCAATAGGATATGTAGCAGAGGATGAATTGGCTGTTGGTCCTGTAAAGCCTCGATGCCCAAATGTAGTGGAATGCCAGGGCAGTGAGTTGGGAGTGGGTGGGTGAGTGGAGGAGCACCCTTATAGAAGCAGGGGTAGGAGGAGTGGGATAGGGGACTTGTGAACTGGAAACCTGGAAGGGGGATAACATTTGAAATGTAAATGAATAAAATAACCAAGAAAAAAAGGGGAACTTGCTTTAAATGTTCATTAATCAAGATAAAAAGAAAAAATTATCTACTATTTTCTCTAATATCATATATTCCTAAAAGTCATATAAAGGAATCTGGAATTGTAGTTGGTTACCCCGTGCTGGTTTGTGGTAATATCTTTTGCAAAGAATATCTCTTACCTTTGAAGTGAATGAACTTTGACAGAATTTGCTGGCAAGTTAGTATTATGCCTCGGGATTATTTACAGATGTATTAAACCTGCTATCCTATGGTATGATATTTGAATACCATTACAATAAATATCTTAATGTCACCAACCATACTATGTCTTAGATTTCAGATCTAATAAGCTTTTAGAAGTTTAATTGATAAATAGCTTAAATTCTCTACTTTTCCATGCCCCGAAAGTGTGTGCATGTGTGTGTGTATGTGTGTGTGTGTGTGTGTGTGTGTGTGTGTGTGTGGAGTGGCAGGTGTTGTGGTACTCATTTGCTGAAGACTGCCGAAAAAGCAAAAGCAATAAATATCCCATATATTTTGAAAGCAGCAAATGGGTATAGAGGATTCCATAAGAAGCCTATGGATTCAGGAGCTAGTCTAGGTCAGTTGAGATCCATATGACAGCTACTTCTCTTGTAACATTCTGTTGAAAATTTCCAGAGAATTTCTTATTCCTTCCCCATACCATGATTTCTACATTGTTCAATAAATTCATGTAAAAACCATGTATTAGGAAAAGCCAGAAGACAAAAGGAGAAAAGAATATGCAAATTTAACCTTAGTTTTGGTTTAAATTACCCCAGAGGAAGCATTTTTTTCATTTGTTAATGCTAAATTGATAGACTGCCTATCATTTTGTGAATTCATTCTATAAAGTATAGTAGAAGTTATACTCTTTTATACAAACAGTTCATCAAAACTCTTGTGCCTTTACTTAAGAAATTTACAGAGTGATGGTTATTCTTCAAAGAATAATATTCCAGTGAATAGAATGAGTAGCTTTTTGATGCAAAATTTCACTTGATACAAATAAAATGTGTGCCAGAAGTCAAAGTAGATATTCTGTATTTTATAACGCTGAATAATCTAGAGAGACCACAGACTCAATAGAAAATTATTCAATATTAAAATTAAGTACGGCCATATAGCTTGTGAAAAAATGAACAATGTTATTGACACAGTGCCATCTTATTTTAATAGTTACAAACATCAACCAAATAATGTTCCATTCTTGATGAGGAACAATTGTAATGAGAATTTTAAATTGTTGGTATTTAGAACTGTACGTACATTATCTACTACTTTTGAATAAGAACACCTGAGACAAATGTAACATTTATTTGACATGTATGACCATGCTTTTGAAATATTTCTCTTTACTATTGAGGAGCTAATCTTTATATTCCAGCCAAGAGCTAGAATAACTGCCAAGAAACATAAAAACTTGATAACTTATGATTAAGAATTTATTTTAAAATTCAATTCCAGAATGATGAAAGATATAAATGAAAATGAAAAAGGTTGTGTATAACTACCATCAAGTTGTACCAACTATAAAACCTATTACAGTGCCTAAGGCAGTGTTGTTAATATTATCCCTTATGCAAGCACATTTATGTTTTCGTCAGCGATATTGAATTTCCATACAGATTACTGATCTATTTTGTAGCACCTAGGAATGTGATGAAAAATTCTTGAAATTTTAGCAAATTGAACCTAGATTAGCTGCATATTAGATACATCATCATGTAGAGTCAGCTGTGGAAGGAATAGAAATATCTTTATGAAGTCTTCTAGCTCCCAATTTTGTAGATATTTTAATCATTGGCAGTAAAAACTTGTTCTTGAATTATTATATTAATGTATTACTGAATTTTCAGAATATATAAAAGTGTCTACAGTGTATTTGGCCAATTTTTATATTACTTCATATAACTGAATGCTAATTCTGTCTTGAATAATGAATCTTGTTAAAAATTGGATATGTATGTATACTAACACCAAATCTTGGGTCTCTGTGGAAAAACATTGAAACAAACGGCTATAAGCTATTGTAACCAGGGAGCTTTTGGGGAAATTTACCAGCCTGAGTAGTCATAGACCTTGTAAATAAGTAGCCTTGGCAGATAATAGCAACTTTGAATAGAACAAAGGAATCATAGGCAGAATCATAGTGACCTGTCCCCTGAACCTTCACCCAGCCAATACCCTGTTCTGAAAGATATCTGTACTCCCCCTGAACAGCCATGCTCTGGTGTCATCCCCTTCCCCATGGTCTGCCTTTTTGCGTTTATAACCCCTGTATGAATAAGTAAAAATTATGAACTGATTTAAAAAATAAAAATAAATTAAAAATATTTGATACATAAATCAATATAATTTTTTGCATATACTTATATATAACATATTTGTTATCTTTGTTGAAAACTGTACACTACTCTGTCTTTGTTACTCTTATGATGTTAATTTGCTTCTTTATTTAAATTTTGTTGAGATATTAGCTTACCTTCTTCTATTTTTATGAAATATTCAAGAAATTATCTACTCAGTTTTCTCAATTTGTGATGAAATTCTATCCAATTTCTAGTATATATGTAAGAATTCCATGCATATAAATTTTGGCCAGTGAATAGTGCAATGAGTAAATTCAAGGTTTTGTTGTTCTTGTTGTTCTGGTGGTAGTGGTAGCATTTGTTTTAAGTTAAAGAAGTAACCACTGATTGTAGTTCATTTAGTTTTCCTGAAAGATAGTTTATTCTAGTTCAAGTACCTAATATATTATATTGATATGAAACAAAGATATAAATGCATATATATATATATATATAACATATTACAATCAATAATTATGTATTATATAACTATGTATGCTATTTGTTATGTATAATGCATATATATAGTCCAGTGATCTGTACACATCGAGAGTGTAATTGAATTTAGGTATAATTTACATAAAAACACCAATGTTAATTTTATATTTTGAGATTTCAACCAAAGATACAAATTAGTGCAATTATGACAACATCAAAGTATAAAATATCTGTGTCAATGTAGAAAGTGTTATTTTCATCTAGTTCTTCAAATTTGAATCTGGTTTATTTTAGTATGATGTTTTCATTTACTTTCAATGTTTTTAATAGAAACATGCATAAAATAAAAAAGGTTTAACAATTTAGTCGTTTACTAAAAATCAGTAAAGTTTTATAGTCTACATTCTATCAATTTCACCCCAAAGACAAAAAGTGAAATTGCTGCCACAAGTCATTTTATTTTGAGTTTGGAATATTAAAATCACACACAGAAACACAAATACACACATGCACATGCATGCACCAATGTATATATTTATGTCTCCTTTTGGTTCTTCTTCTAAGGTCTTGAAAATTCATCTGTGTCACATTGTTTTTCAGTAGATTGTATCTATTGAGTTGTAAGCATTATTCCCCTTAACTTTTCAAATTTTGCTTAAATTTTTGTCATATTGCAGCTTTGTAATGTGAAGGAATACAGTTGTTTTTTATTTGATATATATATATATATATATCAAAAAATAAATGTATAACTTCTGTTTCCAGTGATGTTATTTTGCGTTTGTTTTATTAAAATTTCAAACGTTAAGGGAAATAATGCTTAC
>NW_021604698.1:1697116-1784757 GCF_004785775.1 Grammomys surdaster
ATATTGTGTGTGTGTTGTTTAGGCAGCTATGTTGATGATAATTTATTAGTGTAGCTTATTTGACAGTTCTAGAAGTAATCTATCACTTCACCTCTGGGTCTTAAGATCATTTCCCTTTCACTCTGTTCTACAAGCCTCAAATAGAGGAGTTGAGTCACAGATATAGTATTTAGTCATGTGTACAATGCTGCCATTTGATCTGTGCATTCTGTTCAGCAGTCATTTTCTGTAATGATCTTCATCTGTTACAAGTATACATTTCTTTGCATAGGAGTGAAACATAAACTCATTAGTGGATATAGAAAAATATTTAGAATAAATTTAGGGATTTGGATGGTTTAATATAAGCAATACAGTTTTCTAAAGGATCCATTACCTCAACAGCTACAGATAATTGTTTTTTTTTTTTCCTCCAGCACTAAGCATGCTTTGTAAGTCCTTCATGTTGAGCAGAACTTAAATTCTATCAGAAAGTTGTTAGTTAGCTTTATGTCATGCATGACATTAACTACACTTAGGGGTATTGTATTCTACTTGTCGTTGTTTATTTCACAGGCGTCATTGCTAGGTATGACTTTTTATTTATCTTTTCCTTGGAGACTGCATGGAGCCCTTAAGTGGTATGATCCCATTAGTCCCATGGAGGCTAGTCCTCAAGGAAAAGGCTTTCATTTCAGTAGTGGACATATGTACTCTACAAGAAACACATCTCTTTTTTTAAGATGTTAATATCCTAAGCATGTATGAAACTCTGATGTACCCAAATTTATGAAAATATATTACTGAAATTAAAGACACTGATTAACCCCAATCCATTCAAAAGAGATAATTTAAATACCTCAATTTATTCAACAAACTTGCGTTTTTGATAAAAATATAAACAAATAACCTTGAGAAATAAATGACATTATCCACCACATGGGTTTAACTGATGTTTACAAAATATTTTGTCAAACACAAAAGATTACATATTATAGTCAACATCATAAAAAGATGTTACAGAATATAGTATATCCTGGGACACAAAACAGATCTTGACAAATTCAGAAGGACTAAAATAACCCTGATTATCTTCTCTGAGTGTAATGAAACAATAGTAAATAACCTTGCAAAACATCTCTAGTACGTAAAAAATTCACAGAGATTAAATGACTCAATGCTTAATGAGTCAAAGAAAAATAATCACGAAAAAAAGAAAATTTTCCTGGATCTAAACTCAAATAAAACAAAACACAGTAAAACCTTTGGAGAGTAGTGAAATAAATCCTATAAAGGAAATGTATATTGTTATGGAAATTTGTACATTTAAATGCCTACATTAAAAACTAGAAAAAGAACAAATAAATGACTTAATCATGTAACTCTAAAAAGTTCCAATATTGTTATTACTGTAACAAAGAAAATTCAAACCCAATTCCAATAAACACAAAGAAGTAATAAAAATCACAGTTGAATTTAATGAAATAGAAACAAAGAATATGCTACAAATAAAGAATGAATCCAATACTTGATTCTTTGGAAAGATAAGCAGATATTAAAATATTAAATATTAAACTATTTATATTAATATATTATATTATATAGGAATATTAAAAGGAATGAGGTATCTAGACAGACAGACAGACAGACAGACAGAGGTGGCATATTATGATAATCAGGAATGAAAAAATTAAAAATTATAATGAATGCTACAGACATTTAAAGTACTATAAATGAATATTTTAAAAGTTACACTCAAAAGAGAAATCCATGAATACCTAGATTAGACAAACCATTAATTTAAATCAAATATCAATAGCTTAAATAAACTCATAAAAATGAGATTAAAATAGCAATGTAAAAGCCTTTTAACTAAAAAGTCCAGACCCATATGAATATACACTATAATATTACCAAGCTTTCCACAGAAGATTTTCAGCCAAATTATCTTAAAATATTAAAAGCATATAAAAACTCGAGACCTAAGCCATGAGAGAGATGTCCCTCAACAGAGGAATGGATTTAAGCCTAATTTTTAAGGGTTCTTAAAAGCTTTAACCTCCATCTTAGCCCATCACCCACCAGAAGTAATGGAAAAGAAAGGATAAGGGGAAATGAGCCTGTCTAGAAAGGTTTTTGGGGGCAACTTCCATCTGTCTTTTCTGGAAATAAGCAGTTCAGTTCACAAGATAGCATCAGCAGCTCGATCCACTGGCAAACACCTCACAGAGGCAATAGCAATCCAGTTCAGTAGAGTGAGGAGAGCAAAGTGAATCAGCAGTGATGGCATTACCTAGAAGAGACAGCAGGCCTCAGCTTAGGCTGGAGTCAGCAGGAAGGACCAAGAGGAATGCCAGTAGAGGTTTTCTACTGTGCCTCTCTCATGGAAGTGAGATCAACCAAAACTGGAGACCCACAAGCATTCATTGCACAGCTAGCTGTATCAGTAAGCCTAATTCAGCCTCCGTCATTATCCACCAAATTCTATTTATACCCACCAACCATCATGTGTCCTCCATGGCTCTTGCCTCAGAATCTGTTACAGCTGTAACCACACTGCCAATCACCCTAAGTCTGTGGAAACATAAAGAAACTGCAGCACATCAACTTAAGGATTTTCTAGCATTTCTATTGAGGCAGACCAAGACATGTGTGTAGTCAGCAAAGAAACCTTCATCACACATCCTTTCACATGCTTGCTTTAGCAGTGCATTCTCTCTCCTGTGTATGTTTCAGTGAAACATTCCTGCACGAGTCTGCATTAGTGTTTCGCCTGGATCTACTTCACCTAAATATTCCTTCACATTTGCCCCAGCAAAATACCATCCAAATGAGTTTCCAAAGAACTCTTAAGTTTTCACTTCTGTATATGTACCACATTTTTATTACCTCATCATCAGAAGCAGGGATAAATTGTTTCTTTCCATTTCCAAGATATTGTAAATAAAGCAAGAATGAAGATGGCTGAGGAAGGATCTATAGAGTAGGATTTTGAATGCTTTGAAAACTTGTGAAGGCCTAATATAGCTGGATCATATGGTGGACTAATATTTAGCTAGTTTAGAGTTTGCCATATTGATTTCCAGAGTGACTGTATGAGCCTGCAACTCCACCAAAATTGATCAAGGTTTCCTTTTGTTACATGTTTTCTGGCAATTGTTTTAGGTTGTTCTGGTAATGTTTTTCTTTCCAGCTAGGATTACATGAAATGTCCACATTGTTTTGATTTTCATTTCCCTAACTGGTAGTGATGATGAACAATTTTATGAGATACTTCTTATTGTTTATTTATTTATTCATTCCTTCTTTCCTTCATTCATTTACCTTTTGTGTACTCTCTGTACAAATGCCATACCTCATTTTTTAACTATTCTTTTGTTTGTTGGGTTTTTTAATTTTTATTTTCTTTTTACTTTTTGTTTTTAAATTCTTTATAAATATATATCCTTTATGAGATGTGTAGCTTACAAAGGTTATCACCTATTCTGTGGATTTCCTCTTCATGTGGTTGATTTTTTTAAGCTGTGCAGAAGCTTGTATGAAATTCCACTTGTCAGTTGTTAGCTTTGATTCCTAGGCAATGGAAGTCCTTTTCTTCATCTACTTCTTGTTCAGAACTCCCTTTGTTTTTTAAGCAGTTTTAGTGCTTTAGGCTCCACATTTAGATACTTGGTCCATTTGGAGGTAATTTTTATTGTAGGTGATAGACACTACTCTAATTTCATTCTTCTTCTACATGTGGAAATTTACGTATACAAATATTACTTGTTGAAGACACCCGTTTCCCCCAATTTATGTTTTTGGAATTGTTTTCAAATATTAAGTAGTTGAATTTACATGTACCTAGTTTGGTGATCACATTTTATTCCACTGGTTTACATGTCTGTTTTGTGTCAATATACTACGGATTTTATTACTATGGCTTATGTATCTTAAGATCTGGAACAGTCTAGCATTCTGTCAGTTGCTGAAGATTGTTTTGGCTATCCAGTGTTTCCATTGGTGTGAAAAGTTATTTTTATTTAAGTGAAGGATGAAAAGTGTATTTTGAGTGAGATTTCATTGTTTTGTAAATAGTTTTTTCAAAAATAGTCATTTCCATGATGTTGATTTTAATAATTTATGATCATATGATATAGTTACATTTTCTAAGGCCTTTGTCTTTTTCTTCAGAGGTTTAACATTTCATGTAGAGGTTCTTCACTTACTTGGATAGGCTTATTTCTAAATTTTTACTTTTTCACAGGAGAGTGTACAAAGGATCTGTCCATGATTTCTTTCTTGATAAGGTTGATGGTGATATATAGGAAAGCCATTAAATTGTGTAAGTTGATTTTTGTATTCTGCCACATTGCTGAATTTGTTTATCATTGGTAGCAGTTTTCTGGTAGAAATTTTGGAATCCCTAGTGTTCAGTGTCATATAACATGAAAATAAGAATTGTTTTATTTCCTCTTTCCCTGTATATATCCATTCACTATTCTCATTTGTGTTATTGCTCTACCTAGTACTTCAAAGACTGAGGAAAACAGACATTCCTTTCCTTTCCTTGACTTCAGTATGATTCGTTCAAGCTTTTCCCCATTTAGAATCTTATTTTGTTGGTTTGTCGTATATAAATTTTGTTGTTTTTTTATGTTGCCTATAGAACTACATTCTCTAGAATTAATATGCTGAAGTTTTATTTTTTTTTTGAAATTTTCCAAAGCTGTTTTCTGTTTGGTTATGTATTAAATGAGCTTTGGTATCAGAGTAGAACTGACTTCATAGATGGAGTAAGAAAATGCTACTTTCTTCTTATTATTTAATTATTTACTTACTTACTTGCTTATTTACTTTACACCTGGACTGTATTTTCCCCTCTCTTCTCTCCTTCCCGTCTCCCCTCTCATTTCTCTACCCCCATGTACCAATTCTACATTTTTCTTCATGAAAGGGAAGGTCTCTCATGGCTATCATCCCTCCTTGGCAAATATAGTTGCAGGAAGACTAAGAGTATATTCTCTTATTTGTAGTTAAGCATAACTCAGTTAGGGGGAAGGGATCCAAAGGCAGGAAATAGAGTCAGATATAGCTCCTGCTTCTTCTGTTAGAAGTACTACATGATGACCAAGCAGCACAACTTTTATATATGTAAAGAGGTACTTCCTGTGCATGGTATCTGTTTGGTGATTGGCTCTTGGTCTTTATGGTCCTAGGTTAGTTGATTTTGTAAGTTTTTTTTTAAGTGTTCTTCACCTCTCTTTATCCTTCCATTGGTCCTTCTCTGCTTCCATATAATTTCCCAAGTTTTGCCTAAAGTTTGACTTGGCATCTCTGTATCTGTTTCAACAAGTTACCAGATAAATTATTTCAGATGACAGTTATGTTAGGCATCTATCTACAAGAAGAGCAGAATATTGTTAATATTGTCATGGGTTTGATTTTTCTATGGCAATTTTTAAAGATAGGTGGTCCTTTTCTCAATTTCTTATTCTATTCATCTTTGCCCCGCCCATCTTGTAGGCAATGCAAATTGTGAATCTAAGGTTTGGGGATTGGGTTTCTGTCCAAGTTCCTCCATTAAAAGTCTTTTCTGGTTAAAGGAGAAGGTCATTTCAAGTTCATATCTCTCATAGCTAGGAGATTTAGCTAGGGTCACCCTCATCTATTTCTGGGAGTTTCCACTGTTCTATATTTCTAACTAGTCCCAGAGATGTACTTCACTGATTCCATTTCTCTCTCCCTAGAGTCTCTCCTTTTATCTTTCTTCCAACCCGTCTGATCCTCTCTTCACCGAGTCCCCAGCCCACTTCCCTTGCTCTACCCCCAATATCTATTACCTTTCCCCTTCTCAGTGACATTTAAGTACCCCCCCGCCTTATGCCTTATTTGTTAATTTGCTTCTTGCGGTCTGTTTAGTATGGGAATATTATCCTTTAATTTATAATTGATGTATACTTTAAGTGAGTGCATACCATATTTGTTTAACTAGATCTGGGTTACTTCCCTCAAGAAGATCATTTTAAGTTCCATTTATTTGCCAGTGAATTTCAGGATGTCATTGGTTTTCATGGTTGCGTAATATTCCACTGTGTAAAAGTACCACATTTTTTTTGTGGGGGGATTACTTATATGTCCAATCATATCATGTACTAATAGCAATACTTTTTCTTTCCAATTCATATGTCTTTGGTCTTCTTTAGTTGTCTGATTGCTGTAGCTAAATTTTTCAGTAATATATCAAATAGATTTGAAAGAGTAGAAAACCTTGTCTTGTCCCTGATTTTAGTGGAATTCATTCAACTCTCTCTCCATTTAATTTGATGCAATTGACTTGCTGTATATTGCCTCTATTGTTTTTAGTTCTATGTCTTTTATCATTCATATCTCCAAGACTTTTTTCATCAAGTATTGTTGGGTTTTGTCAAAGACTCAGTACCTAAGGAAATGATTGTGTTTTTTCTTTCTTTGTTTTATATGATAAATTCCATTGATGGATTTTTAGATGCTGAACCAACCCTATATTTTTGGTAGGAGACCTTCTTGATAGAATTAGATGAAATATTCTTTGATTTAGTTTCCAAATATTTTATTGAATATATTTTCACTAATGTTCATAAGGGAGGTTCATCTGACCCTCTTTCTTTGTTGAATTTTTGTGTGGTTTAGGTTTCAGGGTGAATGGAAAATTAAGTTGGCAGTGCTACCCCTGCTTCTTATTTCTGGAATAATTTGAGAAGTATTGGTATTAGCACTTCTTTGAAAGTCTAAGATGTTCCTGTACTAAAACCATCTGGTCCTGGACATTTTTTAAAATTTGGTTGGTAGAAAAGTAATGACTGCTTCAATTTCCTTAAGGGGTTATAGGATTATTTAAATTGTATACCTGATCTTGAATTAACTATGGTAAGTGGTATCTATTAAATAAATAGCCCATTAAATTTAGATTTTCCAATTTTAAGCAATACAGGTTATTGAAGCCTGATCTTGAATTAACTATGGTAAGTGGTATCTATTAAATAAATAGCCCATTTAATTTAGATTCTCCAGTTTTAAGGAATACAGGTTTTTGAAGTAAGACCTAAAGATCTTTGGATTTCCTACATGTCTGCTGTTATGTACCCCTTTTATTTTCTTGATAATGCTATTTTGAAATTTTCTCTCTGCATTTTACTTAGTTTGGCTAAGGTTTTATTGATTTTTATCAAAGAACTAGGGCTAGGTTTTATTTTTTTTTACATTGTTCTCTTTGTTTCTAATTTAATGATTTCAGTCATGAGTTTGATTATTTCTTTCCATTTACTCCTCTTGGGTTTGTTTCCTTCTTTAAATTCTAGATTTTAAGGTGTAGTATTAAGTTGGAAATATGAAATCTCATTAATTTCTTTATGAAGACAGTTAGTGCTATGAACTTTCCTCTTTGTACTACTTAAATTGTGCCCCTAAGTTTGGGTATGTTGTACATTCATTTTCATTGAATTCATGAAAGTCTTTAATTTATTTCATTATTTCATTCTTCACCCAGTGATCATTGAGGAGGGAGTTATTTAGTTTCTATAAGTTTGTGTGTCTTCTATTGTTTATGTTGTTTTTAAGCCTTAATCCATGGTGGTCTGATAAGATACATGGCGTTATTTCAATTTTCTTATTTCTGTTGGGACTTGCTTTATATATAAGTATATGATCAATTTTTGAGAAAGTTACTTGATGTGCTGATAGAAAAGTATATGTTGTTTAGTTTGGGTGAAACCTTCTGCAGATATGTTAGCTCCATTTTATTCATAACATCTGTTAATTTTATAATTTTTCTACTTACTGTCTCAATTATCTGGCCATTGGTGAGAATTGGGTGTTGAAGTTTCCCACTATTGATGTGTGCAGTTTTATCTGGGATTTAATCTTCCATAATGTTTCTTATACAATTGTAGCTACTTATATTTTAGGTATAGATGTTTAGAATTGAGATGTTATCTTGGTGAATTTTTTTTTCTTTGATGAGTATGAAGTGTGTTTCCATATCTCCTTCAATTAATGATGGTCTAAAGCCTACTTTATTACATATAAGAATCACTACTCCAGTTTGCTCTTTTTTGTTTGTTTGTTTGGTTGAAAAATCTATTTCCAGCACTTTAGTTTGGGGAAATACTTATATTTGTTGCTAAGATGACTTTTTTGTATGTTGCAGAGTAATAGATCCTATTTTAGCATCCCTTTTCTTAGCCCATGTATTTGGGAAAATTGGGCCCATTGGTGTTGAGTGATATTAATGACCAATGACTGTTAATTCCTGTTATTATTAGGTTGTTGGTGGCGGTAGTGTACACATGAATGTTTGTGTTTGTGTATGTGTGTGTGCCTGTGTATGTGTGTATGTGGTGGGTTTTTATATTTGTGTGTGTGTCTGCTTCCCTTTTTTAGTTTTGCTAGTATTGAATTATGTTTTTTGTTTTTGTTTTTGTTTTTTTTTTTTTAGTTTTTGGAGACAGGGTCTCTGTGCAGCCCTGGATGTCCTGGAACTCTTTCTGTAGACCAGGCTGGCCTCAAACTCAGAAATCTGCCTGCCTCTGCCTCCCAAATGCTAGGATTAAAGGCATGCACCACCACTGCCCGGCCGAATTATGTATTTTCTGTTTGTCTTTGTTTATTTGTTCATTTGTTTTTTGGTCCAGTTAACCTCCTTGGGTTGGAATATTCTTTCTAGCATTTTCTGTAGAGATTGATTTGTAGATAGATATTATTTACATTTGGTTCTGTCTTGCAATATATCTTTTGTTCATCTATGGGAATTGAGAGTTTTGCTGGGTATTGTAGTCTAGGTGGTCATCTGTGGTCTCTTGAGAAATCTGCGCCAGCTCTTTTAGAATTTGATATTATTTTTGTTTTTATCTGTTACTTGCTCTTTTCCCATTGTAGCTTCTAATATTCTTTCTTTGTTTTGTACATTGAGTGTTTTGGCTATCATGTGGCAAGGTGATTTTCTATTCTGGTATAATCTATTTGATATTCTATAATATTTTTGAATATTTGCAGGCATCTCTTTCTTTGGTTTAGGAAAATTTTCTTCTTTGATTTTGCTGAAATTATTGTCTGCACTTTTATGCAGGAAATCTTCTCCTTCTCCTCCCTCTATTCTTTAGTTTGGTCTTTTCATAGTGTCCTAGATTTCCTGGAAGTTTGTGTCAGGATCATTTTAGATTTAACATTTTTTTTAACCGGTGTATTGATTTCTTTTATAATCTTTACACTTAAAATTCTGTCTTCTTTCTCTTCTATTTTGTTGATTATGCTTATGTCTGTGCTTCCTGTTCTCGTATCTAGGTTTTCTATCTTAAAGATTCCCTCAGTCTATGTTTTCTTTATTGCTTTTATATCTATTTTCAGGTCAGGAATAGTTGTGTTCATACATTGAAACTGTTTGACTATATTTTCCTGTATTTTGGATAATGGATTTATTGATTTACATTTTAAGGATTTGTACTATCATAATAAGATTGGATTTAAGGTTGTTTTATTTGGCTTTACCTGTGTCAGGAAATGCAGGGTTTGTTGTAGTAGGATTGCTAGGAATTGGTGGTGCAATATTTCCCTAGCTGTTACTAATTGTGTTTTTACACTGGCCTTTAGGTATTTAGATTTTATAGTTATTATAGGTTTAAATACTTATTTCTGAGTTTATCTTTGTTAGATGGATGTTTGGGAATGTTTTCATCCTTGGTTTCTGTTTCCTCTCAGTCTACTGTCCTGAGAAGCCTGGTGTTTGGATGACTTGCTAATATTCAGGTCCTTATGGTTTCTGAGGCCTCTGTACTTTTAACTGTTAACCTTGCATCAGGAGTCCTTAATACCAGCTTGTCTTGGAGTCTCTGGCAAGAGCTGACCTCCAGTCAAGAATACAGAGTTATAGGCTGGAAAATTGGATGGAAGTGATTGTATGCAGTTTAAGGTTGATGATATGGTTTAGAGGAATATGGCTAGGAAAGACTTTGGCAGGGTCATACTTTGTTGTACTTCATGCCAACAAGCCTACAGAAATGCAGAGTTGAGGAGCAGGAAATGGAGCACAGGGAATGCAGTGAAATCTACAATGTATTTGGGATAATAGTTGGGAATATGGAGCTTACCTTGTGTTTCTGATATGGGTATGTAGAAAGCAGCAAAAGTTGTCAGGTAGCCAAAGGAACACAGGGTATGGTTTGCAATTTATTTTTTCTAGGCATGCATTTAGAGGAATTGTGAGGCAGTGGCTTGAGGTGGGGTGGAGCTACCTGATATCACTGACGCTGACAGGACTAGAAATCAGGCATAGTCATGAATTGATAAATGGAGCACAAGATAAAGGGAAATGTTTACAATTCTTGGGTGTGCTTTCACAGGAGTTGATAGGTAAGGGAACTTACCTTGGGGGAGGGAAAACTTACCTGTTTTTCTTAGTGTGCAGAGGCTTCTGGGAACGCAGACAAAGTGGTAGAATGAGAGATGGAACTGAGGATATGGAATGCATAGGTTCACATTCAGCGGTGTTGGTAGGCAAGGGTTGGGAAGGGACTGGATGGTTGCATAATATTTCTCGTGCAGGTAGCCCTCCAGTAATGCAGGAAGAGTTGTGGTATGGGAAATGGAGCACAGGTTATCAGATGTAGTTCAGTGCTGTTGGAACTTTCAGGTAAGCTCTTTTTCAATTATTGGTAAATAGTTCAAGTTAGGTGGTTTGCAGAACTGTAGATCTTTGAATGTCTGGCATAATTGTGTTATAGATCCATTTGGCTTTGAAATCATTTTAGTTGGAAATCTTTTTGTTACTACTTCAATTTCATTAATTATAAATTTGTTATGTTTCTGAGTTCTTGGTTTAATTTTTGTTTTGAAATTCATTAATTTATTTTAGATATTCTAGTTCTAAAGTGTGCAAAATTTTAAATATCCCTTTATCATTTTGCAAGTTTATTGGGAGCCTGTTGTGATTTTTACATTTTACTGTTCTGATTCTGTCACCTTCACTGGTTATTTGTATTCTTTTCTCCATTGCTATTTCATTGATTTCTATCTGAACCTTTGATGCTTTTTGCCATCGATAGGGCTTGGTTTGATCTTGGTTGTCTAATTTTTAGACAACTTATGTCTTTTTGCTATTTCTTTTTATTCTTTCTGACTTTTTCATCCAGGAATTTAGAGCTATAAATTTAACTTTTAGGGATGGTTTCAATGTATCCCCAAGGCATTGTGTTATGATTTGATTTAATGCCAATCAATTTTTTATTTTTTCATGATATCTTTATTGACCCATTCCTCATTCAATAATGTTTGTAATCTGCATGAGTATATTTACTAGACATATGTTGCCCTTCAATTTAAATTTTTATAGTCTTGTGGTCACATAGAATACAAGAGTAATATTAATATTTTTAACTATAAAGTTCTAGATCTCAAGATATAGTCTATTTTAGAAAAACTTTCATGTGATTTTTAACATGATATGAATATTTCTGAATTTTGGTAGAATATACTGCATGTATCTGTTAGGTACATTTGATTTATACTGCCAATTAAATATGAAATTTATTTATATATTGTCTGTCTAACCTTTCTGTTCCAGAAAGTGGGATATTGAAATCAGCTATCAGTAATCAGTTGGTATTAATCTGTGTCTTTAAAATAGTAGTTCTTTTTACATGTAAATTCTCATGTGAAATTTTATGTATATTTTGCTGAGGACAGTATTGTCAATTTGATGAACTGAACACTTGATTAGAATGAAGTATTCCTCTTAAATCTTCTGATTAGTCTTAAATTAAAATTATTTTGACAAAAATAAAGATAGTGAAGTCTGATTGCTTCCTTGTTCCATTTATAGGACAGGTATTTCCTTACAGATAAAGTATAGATGGATTTTATTTTATTTTTAAGACAGGTAAATGTTTTATTATTATACAACAACCCTAAATACCTCATATGACCAAGTCTTTTTTTATTAGATATTTTATTTATTTACATTTCAAATGTTATCCCCTTCCTCAGTTTCCCCTCTGTAACCCGTACCCCTACCCTGCTTCTATGACAGTGCTCCCCCACCCATCTGCTCATGCATTCACCTACACTGGGGCATAAAGCTTTCATGGGATCAAGAACCTCTCCTCCCAATGATGCCCAACAAGGCCAACCTCTCCTACATACGCTGCTAGATGGTCCAACATAAAACAAGGACACATGTTCCACTGTGTTCATAGAAGCCTTATTTATAATAGCCAGAAGCTGGAAACAACCCAGATGTACTTCAACAGAGGAATGGATACAGAAAATGTGGTACATTTATACAATGGAGAACTACTCAGCTATTAAAAACAATGAATTCATGAAATTCATAGGCAAATGGATGAAACTACAAAAGATTTTACTGTGTGAGGTAACCCAATCACAAAAGAAAACACTCATTGATAGATGGATATTAGCCTAAAATGTCAGAATACCCATGATAAAATTCACAGACCACATGAAGCTCAAGAAAAAGGAAGACCAAAGTGAGGAATTTTATTTCTTGATTCCTTCAGACTTATCATTTGATTGGATGATTGAGTTTACTGCTATTTGAAATTATAATCGAAAAGTTTGTGATGAATTGTGGCCATTTTGTTGTATTTGGGAGTATGTGTTCATTTTCATTTGTATTTAGTATTTTAGTAATTATGTATTCATATTTCTTTTCTCTCTCATTGTTATGCTCCTTCAATGCTAGAGTTCAAGTAATGCCTCCTGTATGCTCTTTAGTCCCATCTTGTTGAATAAATTTCTTAGACTATATGATTGAAAGTTGTTGTTTCTCCTACACACATGAGAGATATTTGAGGGATATAATGGTGTAGGTTTGCTTAGTTGTTGTCCTTATTGTTTTGTTTGTTTTTGTCATAATCTTATAGGACATGGAATATATTGAATTAGGCTTTCCTAGCTCAAAGTTTTCATTGCAAATTAAACTTAATTATTACAACTCTTAATTATTCCAACTCTTAATTATTCTTAAAGCA
Organism: Grammomys surdaster; assembly: GCF_004785775.1. NCBI lineage: Eukaryota > Metazoa > Chordata > Mammalia > Rodentia > Muridae > Grammomys > Grammomys surdaster. The sequence goes on from NW_021604698.1 coordinate 1,710,097, forward strand.
ATTCTTAATTATTCCAATAGGTTTTCATTTATATGTGACATGTTTTCTTAATGCAGATTTCAATTCTTTTTTTTATGTATACTTAGTGTTTTAACTATGATATGCCCTAAGAATTTTGTATGTTCAGTTTGTCTAGTTTGGGTTCTCTATGTTTCTTGTATTTATTTGGTTGTGGCTTTCCTAGGATAATCTGTATTCAGATTCATTCATGCTACTTGAAAGGTTTTGCTTTAAGTCTAGTAAAGGTTTTTGTTTGTTTATTTTTATTTTATTGTTTTACCTTTCTTTCATCCTGAGGTGTCTTAAATTTTTCAATATCCTTATTGAGTTCTTTTCTGAAGTCTTGGATTGTATTTGTAGTTTCCTTCATCCTTACATCCTTTTTGGGTATTTTTTTTATTTTGTTTTGTTTTTGTTTTTATTTGTTTGTTTTTCCCTTAGACATCAATCAGACATTTATTTGCCTTAATCCCATTCTTCTTCATTACATTAAAATGTTTCTTTGTGTCTTTGTTAAATTCTTAAAATTCTTTGGTGAATTTTGTGACTGTCATTTTAACTTCTTGTATTTTATCTAGTCATTTTTTCTTGTCAAACATGTCTCTATGACTTGTACTTTTTGTAAAAAAAAGATGCTTAGTCTATCATATTATTTTTTTGTGTGTAATATTGCTATATGTGGTCTTCTTTTCTTAGTTCGGAGTCACTATGGGTACGGAAGTATGCGGCAGATGAAGAAAATATAGGCAGATTAGACCTATAGGATAGAATTGGCATCTTGGATAGAATAAACCCAGGTGAACAGCAGGGACTAAGGTCCTGTACAAGATATACTTCTTGGTCCATGCAACCCTAGAGTGTCTGGTATATCAGTATGAATGCAAATGTTGGATATTAAATTAGTGTGTCTTGTCTGATGATAACGGCATATTTTCCCTGCAAGTTGGGAGAAGCAAAGGTAGGAGGAGTAAGGAGAGAAAGAGGAGAGGAAAAGAAGGAGCTAGTGAGGTGGAGATGTAGGAGGATGGAGAACCATACTTGGATCTAGAGCATTCCTGGGTAACAACATATATCTAGGTTAGTTAATTGGGAAACACCTCTAATTGTGTGAGCATCTTGTTATTGAGCACTACCAAACACATAAAGCCTTTGGATAATCTTTAAACATTAGAGTCTCATTAATACCTGTACTGCATGGATGGAGAGATGATCTGGCTCAGCACAACCATGTGGAAACAGTGTGGAAGATTAGTAGAGCCATTTCTTATGCTGGCGTCTCGTGGGTGGCAGGGCCTGTGTCTCTGGCAACCTGAGCCTGTGGACTGAGCAGGTGGCCTGAGACGAGGCAGCAGTGAGAACACACTGCTGCTCGTGACCTCAGGTCTAGCCTATCAGGAAAATGACAGTTCCATAACTATAAGCCAGATTGGGTGCTGCTGTTTTAAATATCTTCAACAACATCTGATGGTAAGAGTTTTTACAGAGTACAGATAGGAGGCAGTGGATTATCAGGGAACACAGGATTTCTATTGGCTTGCAGAGTTTCATGGATTAAGGGGTGGTATCAGTGAAGTTAATGGGGCTAGACCCTAGTGGAACACATGGAAAATCTTGGTATCAAGTGGAAACGTTTAATTATTTATTGTTATTTTCATAGATTAGTGAATTTCTCAAGTCTCATTAGAAAGTCTTCATTTGGTCAAGTAAATGATGATTAACACAGAAATCTACAACTAGTCAAGATATAAACTCCAAAAGACTGTGGAATGTCCAGACATATAGGATATGTGTACTATATTCTCTACTGGCCATTTTTTATTTCAACCTTACACAAGCTAGAGTCATCAGAGGAGGGAACTTCAACTGAGGAAATTGAACTATCAATTGAAAAATTAATATTGGGCTACAGGAGGGCTCTACAGCATTTTCTAATTATAGGATTGTATGTGGGATCATCCCTGGGCTGGTAGTCCTGGGTTCTGTAGGACAATAAGCTGTATTCTTGGAAAGTTTTTCCTCCCATTTGGTTGCCATTTTCAGCCTTGATATGAGGATTTGTGCCTACTCTTCTTAAAACTTGTTATGCTGTGTTTGGTTGATATCCCTGTGAGATCTACTCTTTTCTCAATGGAAACAAAGGGAAATGGATCTAGAGAGAAGAGAGGTATGGAGGGGTACAGGAAGTTGTGAAGTTAGGAGAAATTGTAGTTAGGATATAAAGTATTAAAAAATAGAGCACATGACAGATGATAGATAGATAGATAGATAGATAGATAGATAGATGATAGATAGATGATAGATAGATAGATAGATAGACAGACAGACAGATGACTGATAGGCAGGCAATCAGATAGATAAATACAAGCTGAGCAAGTCATAAGAATCAAGCAAATAAATAACTTCCCCATGGTCTCTAGATCAGTTGGTGACTTCAGGCTTCTGCCACATGTGAATGTGTGTCTTCATTGTTTTTGATGATACACTGCTATAAAAATTTGTAATTAAATCTTTTTCTTCCTAAGTTGCCTTTATTCAGGATATTTCATCACAGCAAGAGTAACCCTAATTAGTACATACTCCTTATTTCCGTGGATTAGGAATCATTGGAGAAGATGGGGCTGACCAACTTTAAAAGCAGGGGTAGTGGATGCTTACAAGTGTTCCTGACATATCACAGCAAATTCACATATAAATTCATAGCAGTAGATATAGCACTCATGAGATGAATGCACAGTCAAGCCAGGTAAAATCTCAGAACAGATTGGTGAGATAAGCAATGCAATGTATTGCACACCTCTCGAAAGCGCTATTGGCAATTGATAGCTGCTAGACAAGGAAACTGTCATTTTTTAATGGGTGTGGCCTCTGATGAGTTGACCATGCTTCAATCGAAGGCCACATATTTAAGACGATAGAGACAGAGCAGGAGAATGTGATAGATTGGAATAAAATAAAGACTCAAAATGGGGTGGGTAGGAAAATGTACTGAATCTTGGAGACGTTGAGAGAGAGTGAATATTATCAAATATATTGTATAAAATTATCATATAAGTAATGAAAATTACAAACTACAAATGAAAGAAACATATCCAGAGAATCAACTGTTATTCAAACTGAGACCAAGGAAACTGAGGCCATAAAGCTTTAAGTCATCAAAACTGAATTGATAGAAACTGATGACCTAAAATCTCACAACATAATGTACAAAGCTGAGGCTATACTAAGATAAAAGAAAATTGAAGAACTGGTGATTTATCCATTGACGTCAAAGCACAAGTTAGCTGTAATATAGAGTGCTAAAATTTAGCATGAGGAAAATGATAAAATTGAAAATGAAGTCATAGACACTGAGGTCATACAACAATGAGGCTGTAAGAACTAACATAATGGAATCTGAGTCCCAGAAACAGACCCTAGAACACAAACCTGTTGGAGACAGCCCACATTAAGTTTGAGATGCCTGGGACCACTGGTGATAGAGAAGAAATTTGCTGGGGGTACTGTGTTTCAGAGTGCAAGGCAATGGCTTCTTGTGGGCCCCAGTATGAGTATTGAGAGGCCCCAAAGCCTGCTTCTTTGGCACAAGTACCTTGCGATGTCATTTCTGCAACTATCCTTAGTACTTATCATTCTCCTTTTCTATTTGCTGTTCCTTTCTTTCCTCCTTCCTTGATTAAACCAATATTTGGTGACCTGGCAAGACCCAGCAGAAGTCTGCTTGATATCCAGGAACAAGATGTTACCTATAATATTAAAATGAATGCTGTTCATGAATACAAAAAAAAATGTATGGTACAATCGATCACTCACTCAAGGTGGAAATGACAGTAGCCTAGTGCCATGGGCAGAGATGAGCAGATCTGCAGCTGTTTCCCCAGTCTTAGTCTCAATTCTGTATAATAAAACTGGACACTTTTTATTACAAAACTGAAGATGGAATAACTTACAAATATTTCCCAGAAAGTCAGCAATGGGTTGCTTGGGTTAAGTGACTATAGTGCCAGCCCCCTAGGAATTCTCCATATAGGTTAAGTGAGGCTGTTCTTGTAGGCAGACAAATGGGGTCCTAGATGTTTGGCCTAGATTGGAGATCCAAAGACTGTAGGGTTAGCAGTGTGACTCCAAGTTTGCCCTTTTATTAAACAACACTGTCTCACATATGTCTGAAAGACTTTGACTTTGTAACTGCAATATTTCTGCCCCCGACCTCACTGGAGACTGGTGGTCGGGAGATATAAAAAAAATTGTGCTTGCTGCAAAACTTTTATGTTTGAGATTTTATAGTTCCTTTTTTCTGTTCTAAATCTGTACTACTCTGAATCACATGAAAATTTTGGCACAGGAAAAGAGAGAAGCATATACCCACTCCCCTATGAACTTTGTAACCCCACATCCTTGTATGATTTCAATAAGAGACTGAGATTGAGTCAGGTCTATATGGGCATTCTGACTCCCAAGTTCAGAAAGTTCTCATGGAAATGAACAAGCTTGTCAGTTTTCTCTATTGATGTGTTTTCTTATTTGTCTACCAGATATCCCTAGTCCATGGCAATCCCTGACTCATGTCTAGGCTGGACCCCGGCAAAAAAACATGCATTTTATGGAGATAGAATCATAGGTAGAAGAAATGGAAGTCATAGAATATGAGTTGACAAAAATGAGATTATAAACAGAGAACACAGTTCCTGAGATCATTTAAAATGTTGTGATAGGCTGTGACACACACCACAGGAGAGCATGGAACCTGAAGAGAAACCTTCTATAGCCAAACAGGAACCCCTGTGTAGCAATAGGCACACCAATCAATTAAAAATACTTTCTAACTCAAATTTAACTTGTCTACAAGAAATGCAAGGATCAGGAATGGCAAAGAGACTGAGGGAATGGCCAACCAAAAATCAGTCTAAGTTGAAGCCCATCCAATTGGCAAGCAACAATATTTGACACTATTAACGATACTGTGTTATGCTTCTCGACAGGAGTCTAGCGTGGCTGTCCTCTGATAAGCTCCTCCCAGCAGCTGATATAGACATCCACAGCCAAACAGTCGATAGAGCTTGGAAACTATTATGGAAATATAGGGAGAAGGATTATGGGTCATGAAAAGGATAGGAACTCCACAGGAAGACCAACAAGTCAACTAACATGAACCCTAAGGGCTCTCAGAGACTGAACCACCAACTGAAGAGCATACACAGGCTGAATTAAGGCCTCCCTTAGAATATGTAGCAGATATGCAACTTGGTCTTCATGTGGGTCCTAAACAACTGGAGCAGAGGCTGTTCCAAAAGCTATTTTGTGTCTCTAGGATACGTTCTTGTAGCTGAGCTGCCTTGTCTGGCCTCAGTGGGGGAGGATGCACCTCTCCCTGCAGAGGCTTGATGGACCAGCATGAGTGGTATACCACAGAGACCCTCAGTCCCTCAGAGTAGAGGTAAGAAAGGCTTAAGCATGGATTGAAGTAGGGGGTGACAGGGAAGAGGGGCAATCAGAAAGATATAAAGTGAGTAAATAAAAATTAAATGAATAAATAAAATGAAGTAATAGAACTGAGGAGACAGATTGCTTAATAATGTACTTCCGAGGTTAATAGAATATTGTGTTCAGTCTCATCCAACCTTTTTCCAGAAGAGAACTGCAGATGTACAAACAATATTCCCAATACTATGGAGATGAAGACAGGAGGGTGCTGGGAACTTGTTAGCCAATTAGTCTTTAAAGCAATCAGGGAACATCAAGTTTGATTAGAGACTTACTTCAAAACAGAAGATGGATAGTAATTAATTCAATTATTCAAAGAGACAGAGGCCAAGTTGTGAATCTACATTCATAGAAACCAAGATACTAAAATGAGGCCAGAGAAAATGCACTCATAAAGACAGCAACTACAAATGAAGTCACAAAAACTACTATATCAGTCGTGGTCACTGAAATTCAGACAATAGGTACAAATGTGGTATCAAAGGCAGTTGATAGAGAAAAGAGATCCCAGAAAACAATGACACACAAATTTAGGTCATAGATATGGAGGACACAGAACCTGTGACATTGAAACTGACATAGGAAGTAAAGCCATAGAATATGAACTCACACAAAACAAGGGAAAAAACTGAAGAGCTTAGCTACTAGCATCAAAAAGTGAGCCATATTCACTGACATAGTAGAATCTGAGGTCATAGAACTGGGGTCATAGAACCTGAGAGCATGGAATGAAAGGCCAATGTAGGTGAGGTGATAGAACTGGAGGGATTAGATTCTGTGTAGGTAACAACGTGACCAATGTAACTCATGTTTAAATAACATGACGAGCATTGACAGTCTCTCTATTTGACAATTCCAACCATTAATTAATTAGATTGCCTTATTCAATTAGGAGGGACTGCAGATAATATGAACTGGAACACGTAACTGTATTTTATGCTGGTAAATACAAATAAAATAAAAATCAATGTCTATCCAACAAAAATGTAATTGCCTTTCCTTGGGTACCTTGCTTTGAGTGTGGGATTCCTCAGATAAAATGTTCCCTTTCCCTTCAGTTCCTTTGCTAAAACTTCCCAGGAGTAAGGAATATTTTCTTTTTCAAATTCTACAATAGCTTCTCTGAACTTTGCTCATGACATTTATTCTCACATTATCATATGCATGTCTTTTTTGTTCTATTAAAATAAATGTAAGAAGATCTGTCAAATATATAGGAGTCAGTTTAAAGTCACAACTTACCATAAATTATTTTTAAAAGGATTTATGCATGTTTGTATGTGTGTGTGTGTGTGTGCACGCGCGCGCACACGCGAGCATGCGTGCCAGAGTATGTTTGTGCACCACAGATATTCAAAAGCTCACAGACATTAGTAGAAGACATCAAAACCTTTGGAACTGGACTTGCAGATGTTTGTGAGACTATTCAGCAGCGCAGAACAAGAAGTACAAGAAATTTAGTTGATAGACCGTAAGGCTAGAGGAATTTCCTCCAGAGAAACTGATACCCAGAACCTGAGGTTATAGAAAAGTGACAGGATGTAATCTGAGGCCACAGTACCTAAGACACAAGCAGCAAAGGTCATAAGAAGATGAGGGACTAAAAAAGAGCAAGTAGAAAATTAATCTATTTTATGTGTGATCTTAGAAAGTGCTCGAGTAGAAACAGAGGACCCAGGAAAAGAACTAGGAACCTGGCGTCATTGGACCAGAGGCAATAGAACTTCTGACCACAGGACCTGAAGGAATATAAACTGAGGTAATAGAAACTTCCATAGTAGAAAAGAAGGACAGTGAGACAAAGTCCACAGAAACGGAGGCCACAGAACTTGCTATCATACAGGTTGAAGCAGTTGGTACTGTTTCTACATAATCTACAGAATAAAACAAACCAGAGTTTGAGACCTCAGAACTCAAGGTCATAGTTGCTGGGGCCAGCAGATGTTAACATTCTGATTTTAGACATCAAGAGCATAGAGCCAGAGGCCACAGCAAGTAAGTTCCTTCAGACTCAGACCATAGAAGTTTTGATTATAGAATCAATTATAGAAAATGAGGCCTTAGAAACTGAGGCATAGAAATTTGAACTCTAAGTACATACATGAATTGAAAGCAAGCATAAGAACATCTCAAAGAATAAAACAACATAAACTGAGTTAATAGAAATAGCAACCATAGTATCTGATACTATAGAAAATGAATAAAAGAATCTCAGCCTAGAGAAAATGAGAAACTGATGGGACATAACCTCAGGCCATATAAAATGAGTACACAAACATTCTGCCTACACAAACGATTGAACGTCTTGAAACTGAAGTCTTAGAACTTGGACTGATAGACTGAGGCCAATTGATATAACCCAGAGAACCTGAGGTAGTAGAAACAGGCAAATGCACGTGAGTTGACAGTCCTAGAAAATAGTCCTCAAAATAGGAGTGGTATAGATCAGAGTTACTAAATAAAGAAACTAACATCACAGAGCGCAAAGCCAGAAAAGGAACCCATAAAACAGTCCGTAGAATAGAGAAAATGGGTTCGTAGTAACTGATGCCAGAATCTACAGGTCACAGAAACTACGTGAAAAACTCAAATCATAGGAACTCTGAACATGTAGAGAGCAGCACCTCAGCTCAGGAAATGAAAAATTAGCATACTTCCCAAAATCCAGCACACAAACTTTCAGCATTATCTTTACAATTCTCTGATGCATTTTTCTGCCGTATCTCTAAATTTGAATACAAAATAGTTTAAAGAATCATGTATTTGCTTCAACAATGCTTAACATTGATCCAGTTGATCTGTAAGTCAAAGTTTTTAAGGAGACATTTTTCACAATTATCAAAATCTTTACATTAGTGAACTCCTGTAATCTCCTATGTACAGTCCACCAGTTTATTGCTTTATACCAGTGCTGTAAGGAAACTCCTGCAATCTCCAACTCTACCTTCCCCAAGACACAGTCAAATAGCTACTGTACTGAGCCCTGTTTATATTTTACCTCTTGCCTAGGTACATCATCTTAGCCTGATACTATCTAGTTATTTGTTGACTACTTTGCTTTTGCTCTCTTCAAGTGGTGATTGCTGGAATTTGTAAATTTGCATGTATAAATCCATGCATCTTGTTCTCATCCATTTCATGCTGATAAATGCTATCCCTACTGTTTTCCTGTGACATTAAGTTTCATTTCTTCTCTTGCCTTACACATATTTGATAGCACATTATTTAGCCTATTTTCTGTACCTGAATATTATATTGAGTACTGAATGGTTACTAATTCAGCAGATAGTTGACTCTTGAGATCAGAACTCCATTGGATACCTGCATTTAATGAAAAGAGAATAATTAATAATCTCTTCTTCTTTGGGTTACTAATTTGCTTTTGTATAAATTTCTAGCTGGTATATTTTCATTATTGAAATATTTTTCATCTTCTTTCATTCTTATATTGTAGATTCCTCGAATCCCTTTTCTAGATTTTCATTGATGAACTGCTACCTGGAAGAATAAGATGAAATAAGTCCTTTCCTTCCCAAGATGCTTCCCAAGTGGTGTTTATTTTATAGCAGTAGAGTAGCATGCTAGAATGAAACTGGTACTGAGTGTCAGTTGTTTTGATAGATCTGACAATATTCTTTCTAGGAGGATTTAAGGGAAATCCAATATAATATATCCAAGTGTTTATATAAAATTATAAATATGATAGTGAGGATAGAAATATATTTTCTAATATAAATGATTCTGTTCTAGTTACATGATAATGGTATATGCTGTAACATTATTAAATAGTGAAGACTCAGTTATTTGGAAGTTTTTTCCAGCTATCCCAGATGATAACAGTTTATTGTTTTAATAAATTTGATGAATACATTCAATATGATTTTATCATATTTATCCACATTTTCCCTGTAACTCCAGCCGTTTTCAGACCTGTGATATCCCTCCCTACCTTCTGCCCACATCTGTTTAATAACTCCCTGAATCCATGGGTATTTTCCATATAATTACTGGTGTGGAGTCCCCTGGTGCTCAGCTGACTTGCTAGAGTCATACCCTTAAAGGAAATTGACGATGAATATCTCAGAAGCCAATAATTATCCATAACTTCTTAGCTAACATGGGGCCTTCTGAACCTCTCCTCCCTGACTAGCTTTACATTGTGCAGAATTTTAAAGGGAATAAATACTGCTGTTGCTATGTGATAATTATCAAATATTATAAACATCATAACACAATTTTGAAAAGAAACAAAAGTTTATTTTTCAGTTTCCAGACAATAAAATCAATTTGAGCCTTGCAAAATATCAATTCATAAGCACACAAACGAGCAACTAATAAAAATAACGAACAGTTTCATAGTAGGATATTATGAATTGTGTAGCTATAATTTTCTAAGAAATTTTTCAGTGCACACATTTCTTTAACATAGGAGTGGAGCTCCATATAAAATTGTATTAGTTGTATTTTAACAGTCTGTAATTCTCAAAATGGCAAATTGTTTTTATCACTAATAAAGTATATTTTAATATCACTGGTGTTATTGTTAATAGCTAACTTGATTCACCTCTTTTCCATCATGCTTAACAGAAAAGAGTCTATTCAAATGAGAGCAGTCTAATGAGGCCAGTCCTTCATTTGCTGTTTTGTTTCTGGACTACTCAGAGCATCCTTGGTTTTGATTGATGGCTGACACAATCTCCATTTTTTCACTTTTCTTTTTATGCACTCCATAACTAATCTAGCTTGCCTGATGTGTTGACAGTGAAATTTACAAACTCTCTGACCCTGAGTGTTAGTTTGTTTTAGACTTCCCACTTCAGTTTTGATCCTTAACTTACTTTAAGGAGAAATAGAACTTATGCATAATGATTTCCTTTCTTTGGGATAAAGTTCATCAGTTGTCTTTAAAAACAAATTAAAATCACAACTAATTATGTGCATATTTGAAACACTTTCTTAGTGCATTTTCTAGAAACACAAACATACTTTAAATAAAAATATAGTAATATTTTAAGTTTAACTGGTGTTATAAAAATACATTTTTTCTTATGATACATTTTTTGAAAACTTCTTTTCTTATTATATATTCCATCAAGTTAAATGATGTACAATACTAACTCATGGTACTAGTTATGTCTTATTTTGGTCATTTCTACTTTTTAATTTTTATACCATGCTACATAATTCTTAAACATGTTGTCACAATACATTGTAATTGTGTTAATATACAATCAGTTGAAGAGAGGGCCCCATGGTAGTTAAATTTCACTTTGTTTTTAATAGGTGCATGTGTGCTTAATTTTGTTTTGTTATTGCAAAGTTTATAATGAATATTTGTGAAAGCATTTGTAGAAATCAAAGCATTCCTATGACTAAATCACTTGTTTAATCACCAGGTGATATTTCACAATTTACTGTTTAATATCCATTCATCAATTGAGTTATAAAGTTTCTGTCATTCATTTCTCACTTTCACTTTTCTGTTTGTCTTGTTTGGCTTTGTTTTTAATTTATTTTATATTAATTGGTTATTTTGTTTATTTACGTTTCAAATATTTCCCTTTTCTGGTCTCCCCTTTGCAAAGCCCCATCCCATCGCCCTTCCACTTTGCCTCGAAAAGGGGGCTCCCTTACCCATCCACCGACTCCAGCCTCACCCCTCTAGCATCCCCCTATTCTGAGGCAACAAGCTTCCATAGGATCAAGGGCCTCCCCTCCCATTTATGCCAGATAAGGCAATCATCTGCTTCCTATGTATACATTCATGTGTACGTATATACCGATCCATGTATACTCTTTGGTTGATGGTTTAGTCCTTGGGAGCTCTGGGGGGGGGGTCAGGTAGTTTATATTGTTGTTCTTCCTATGGGGTTGCAATCCCCTTTAGCTCTTTGTAATGGAATCTTTCTAGTGTTTAACTTTAATTATATAAAATAACTTTATTCCTAGATTGTCCAAATTTGAATTTTTGTGTTATGTTCCTACCTTACAAGTTGTGGATTAATTTTTCTTCTGTGTTTTTTCTTTTTTTGCAGCAAAATGTGTGATAACATAAAAAACAAATAAGTCTTAGTGAGGTAACATAAACTAAAAAGATAAATGTTACATGATTTATGCCATTTGTATATGATAGCTCTGAATACTCATTTTGAAGACTCACATAGATAAATAAATTAGTAAGCATTCATGGAAAAGTCCTTTCAAGAGAATAGAGACAGAGAACATTAATTTACATGAAATTGTGGAACAGGAAGGAATAAATTGGTTATTGGGGAAATAGAATAAAGGACAATAATAAATAATGTTACAGATGTCTCCAAAAATGTATATGAAAATCTATTACTACAGAGACTTTTACAAATACATCTATACATGAAAAAAAGGCAAAAATTAAATTTCCTATAGCATGAAAACAATGCATATAGTAGATACAGAAACCAACAAAAATTACTCACTTTCAGAAATGAGCATATCTATTGGAATTGTTGGCCAGTGAAATACCAAACTCCACCAAGAATAGCAATCTATTAATAGTGCAATTGACTCTTGCTTACCCTTCAGAACTTGACAATTTCTTTGCTGAAGAAACCATGTTTTTGACTCATAGAACATAAAGAAATAAATGTAACCTCATCCTTATTGACTAGCTTTCACAGTACTGGAGATTTCCATCCTTATAACAGCAGAAGAAAAGTAAACATCAGTATCTTTAGTGATGAATGCTTTGTATTATAATAACTAGAAGCTTGTCTAAGCATGCCCATTTGTGTAATAGTGATGCAGACATCAAAAGATTCAATTACAATTTTCTTGTTTAATTGAAATCCCACACCACATAGTGACATCTATATCTCACACCATAAATAGGCTGAGGTCTTATGGTGAGATAAGTCATAACACATACAATAGAACCTATTACAATTATTCTGCTAAAGAGGAATAATACTAAATCAACTACTAATGCCTTGCCATTGTAGCCATAAATTGAAGCATCTCTGCATCATCATGAAAGAAGCTTCTGTTTACAGGAGATGATGGTCAACAGAAATATTCACAATTGGGTAAGGTAACTACTATAAGAAACAGAATGTTGTTCCATACCCCTATTTATTCAGTGAACACATTTATTAAGAGTGATTATATTTTCCATAGGTGAGTCTTTCTTGTAGTGATTCATTTTACATCCTGCTCCCTGACCCCTCTCAGTCACACCCTCCCACAATCCTCCCCCTCCTCTCCTTGCTGGACATACCCCTCCCCAACCCCACAAGACACATCAAGTCTTTGCATGGCTAGATGCATCCTCTCCCACTGAAGCCAGACAAGGTAGCCCTGCTACAAGAAGAAGCATTCTCTAGAGGCAAAGGGGAGGACAGATAGGGTGGGAGTTGTGGAGGGGAAACTGGAAACTGGGAAGGGAAGGGAAGGGATACAACATTTGAAATGTAAATACAAAAGGATTTATATTTCAAAAACTGCAGTGTTAAAAGTAAAACACCAAAAACACATGTGTTTATAAAGTAGTTCAGGAAATACAATGTATAGCTGCAAAAATATTATGGTCTATTATATTTACATTTTAAAATTTTGATAAATAAACAGAAATTAACTTTGGAAAACAATCTGAACATCATCAGAAGTTAAAAAAATATATCATGAACTGGCAAGGGATTTTTAAATTGCCTCCATGCAGTTGTTCTTGACCCACATGAAGACACACTGCACATGGACTACAAGTATATGGGGAAACTTAGGTTCAGCCTATGTATGCTATTTGGTTGGTCCTTCAGTCTCTGAGAGTTCCAAATGTCCAGGTTAGTTGACTCTGTTTGTCGTTCTATGGAGTTTCCTATCCCCTTTGTGACCCATAATTTTTCCTCCTAATCTTCCTTAATAGTCTCTAACCTCCATCCACTGTTTGGTTGAGGGTGTCTACATCCTTCTGAGTAAGCTGTGTGGTGGAGCCTCTCAGAGGACTGCCATGCTAGACACCTGTCTACAAGTGTACTGAATTTCATTAATAGTGTAAGAAATTGGTTCTTGTCCCTGGGATGGGTCTCAAGTTGCGCCAGCTATTGGTTGGACATTCCTCTAAGTTTCTGTTCCATCCATCATCTTTACATTTCTTGTATACAGGATACATTTTGGGTTGAAAGTTTTGTTGGATTGATTGCTGTGCCTATTGCTCCAATGGGATTCCTGCCTGACTATTCTTCAGGTTTCATATCTCCAGTGCTGTAAGTCACAGCTAAGGCCACTCTCAGTGATTGTTCCTCATTTCCCTTATCTCAGGTCTCTACTGTATCCTGGAAATGCCTCTACCTCCCAACCATTGTCAGTTGCAGATTTCTGGTCATTCAATGACAATCTCCCCTGTCCTCTGCACACCTGATCCTGAACTTCCATCCCTTCTCCAACCAAGTGCCCTCTCTCCATCTGCCTGTTATGACTATTGTATTTCCCATTCTAATTGAGGTTCACACATTCTCACTTGTGCCTGTTTTCTTTTTTGGCTTCTTTGGGTCTGTGGAAGGTACCATTGGTATCCTACATTTTATGCCTAATAGCCACTTATAAGTCAGTATATATGATGCATGTCTTTGGCGACTGGGTTACCTCACTTAAGATGATATTCTCAACTTCTATCCATTTTCCTGCAAAATTCATGATGTCTTTGATTGTAATAGCTGAATATTATTCCACTGTGCAGAGTTTGGACATTTCTTTATCCATTCTTCAATTGAGGGACACAAGATTTGCTTCTAGTTTCAATCCGTTAAGAGTAAAGCTGCTATGAACATAGTTGAGCTAGTGGCTTTGTGGGATGATGAATCATCTTTTAGGTCCATGCCTACAAGTAGTGTAGCTGTGCCATGAGTTAAAATTTTCCCAGTTTTCTGAGAAAACAGCAAATTACTTTTCAAAGTACTTGTACAAGTTTGCACTCCCTCTAGAAGTAGAGGAGTGTTTTCCTTGCTCCACATCCTTCCGAGCATCTGCTACCAATTTAGTATTTGATCTTAGCCATTCTGACTAGTATAAGATAGAATCTCAATGTTGTTTTTATTTGCTTTCCCCTGATAACTGAGAACTTTGAACATTTCTTTAAGTGCTTCTTGGCAACTCAGAGATCCGTCTGTTCAGATTTCTTTGTTTAGTTCTATACTCCAATTTTTAAATTGAGTTATTTTTGTTGGTGGTGTCTAAATTCTTGTGTTCTTTATACAATTTGGATATTAGCCATCTTTCTGATGTAGGATTGTTGAAGATCCTTTTCCAATCTGTAGACTTCTCTTTTTAACTAATGAGTGTGTCTTTTTTCTTATAGAAACTTTCCAGTCTAAGGTCCTATTTACCAACTGTTGATTGTTGTTAGAATCTGAGCCATTTCTGCTCTATTCACAAAATTCTCTCCTCTACCAATTTGTTCAAGGATATTACCCACTTACTTATCCATGAAATTTAGTGTATCTCATTTTACGTTGTGGTCCTTGATCTATTTGGACTTGAGTTTTATTCAGGGTGATAAATATGGATCTATTTGCATTGTTGTACATGTCAACATCCAGTTAGCTCAGCACCATTTATTGGAGATGCTTTCTTTATTATTTTCCATTGTATGGTTTTGGTTTATTTCATAAAAATTCAAGTATCCATAGGTGTTTGTCCTTTCCTTAAAGAAAACATGCATATCACATTTCTTGTTCTATTGAACTTAGAATTTTTTGTTTGTTTATTTGGATTTGAGACAGAGTTCCTCTGTGTAGACCTGGCTGTCCTGGAACTCACTCTGTAAAAAAGACTGAACTCAAAATTAGAGATCTGACTACCTCTGCCTTCCCTGTGCCGGTGTTAAAGGTATGGACCATCACAACCCATGGAGAATTGGGAACATTTAAGTAAAGGAAGCAGAGTAAAAGAGGTAGAGAATGTGAATTACTGACTCTAAGGATACAGTGATTTCTGGACTCAGAAAAGCAGTAACCCCTGTGAACTTACAGCACAATTCATATACAAGCCAGATAAAAACCATCATGGAGAGTGGAGTTGGGCATGAAGCTCCTCCCCTAGCTAGGAAGCTATTGGTAAATGTGTGCTGTTGGGGGAAAAAAAAGTTCTGAGCTGGGGTGCCTATTGCTGTGAAGAGATACAATGTCGATGGCCACTCTTATATAGGAAAATATTGAATTGAGGCTGGTTTACAATTCAGAGGTCAATCCATTATTATTTTGGCAGGAAGCATGGTTGGAAGCATGGCAGCAGTCAGACTTGGTGATGAAGACAGAGTTGAGAGATCTTCACCTGCATCCACAGGCAGCACAAAGAGTGAATCACTAGACCAGGCTTGAGCTTCTGAAACTTCAACCTCCCCTCTCTAATGATACACTTCCTCCCACAAGGCCACACCTATTCTGAAAATGCCACAACTCTTAATTGTTGTGTTATTCCTTAAGAATACATGGGAGTTATTTTCATTCACACCACCAAAGAAGGATAAGATTTCTATAAGCTTAGTCTCTGGTTTTCAATTCACCTCCAGTGGAAGTCCACATATATAATGATGATTAAACTAAATAAATTGACCTTAATATGAAAGAAAGGACACAAATTTTGATAGAAAAGGAAGTGAAAATCTAGGAACAATTGGGGGAGGATTACCTAACATGACAAGTAGTGATTTCTTTTTTTTATTGGATACTTTCTTTATTGATATTTCAAATGTTTTCCCATTTCCCAATCCCAACCGAAACCCCATATCTCATCCCCTTCGTCCTGCTTCTATGAGGGTGTTCCTCAACCCATCCACAACTGCCTCCCTGCCTTGGCATTCCCCTACACTGGAGCATTGGGCCTTCACAGGACCAAGCGCCTCTCCTCCCGTTGATGCCTGCCAAGGCCGTCCTCTGCTACATATGTGGCTGGGTCCCTCCATGTAAACTCTTTTGTGGTTTAGACCCTGGGAGCACAGGGGAGTCTGGGCTGTACCAGAACCTGACAAATACAGAGGAGGATTCTCACAGCCAACCATTGGACTGAGCACAGGGTCCTCAGTGGAGGAATTAGAAAAAGGAATGAAGAAGCTGAAGGGATTTGCAACCCTATAGGAAATATTGTTTTTGATATTTGATTAAAACAAAAGGCCTTTTTTAATCTTCCATTGATAACTTAATTTTCGAATTGTTTACAAGAGTTTTGACTTATTAGAGTGTCTCTAAATATATTATTCTATGTTTAACCAGAGGGAAAGGTACCTATCATGAGCACTTAATATGCAAATTCAATCTACAGTTTCCATATGGTGAAGTAAGAGTACCAACACTAGTGCGTTAGCCTCTGACTTTCATCTCTCACACACAAACACATACAGAAACACACAAACAAATACACATACAGAGAGGGTTAGAATAAATAAGTACAAAATTGTTATTTTAATATAGTCAAAGTTAAACATAAATTTAAACTGTAGGAAATTGCAAGTTGAGTCAGATTAATTAAAAACAACAAATACTGCAGAAATGAGAAATGATATACGTGTATTTAAATTACTGTACTATAGGCAATAAACGGTTTACATCCATAGAGCATATATTTACAATAAGTAAGCTAATAATCACAATACTAAAGCAATTGGTGTGACATTTCTTTATTAGTAGATAAAAGTTATCATGCAAATAATTATTATGAATGTAATTGAACTCGTTGTGTCCTTAAAAAGCTTGACAGAGTTTATAATTACAAAAGGCATTGAATTTGCATATTTTATATCTTAAAGTGTCTATCATTCCTTTGTAGTGATAATGTATGTATTAACATCATATAATTATTTAGATAATTTCATAATAAATTTAAAATGTCAGTTTGAAGCTTTACAATAAAAATAAAGTTAAGAGATGGAGAAATAAATTGTTCACATTTAGAATTAAATTACTGTACTTTTACATGTGTTGTGTTTTAGGTTATCATCTATTTAATCTCACTAATGAATATAGTCTATTATGTTTTTTTAAAAGGTCTATTATATTTTTTAAAAGGAAGCAGAAAAGTCATCTGAGTTTCCTGAGCATACACACCATATAAATGAAAGGATGTGAGTACACCATAAGCAAAGAGGATGTTTTATAAAAGCAAACCATTGTTCCTCTAAAAATATATCTTAGAAATAAGGAAATAAAGGCACTCTTATGATCATGTCCTATTTCAATGAACATTCTATTTTTATATGAAAATTTTTCTATAAAGAATGCTTTTGGCAAAAAGTAAAGTGGTAAGTAGATGATTAAGAAATATATGAGATCTTTCTTAGATCCCCTGAGTACTAGATATACTAAAGGAAGTTCATAAAGGAAAAAACTGATTCACATTAGATAAATAAATGTCCCATGTTTCTATTTGCTTGAAGTATTAAAATATTAACTTCATAAAAGAGATAATGGTTTCCAAACTTATGGGAGATACTGTTCATTTATTAGCTATAAACACACATATACAGAAAAGAATAATAGTTCTAGAGATATCATAGCACCAATATGTATAGTCAATAACTCATTAATATGTGCTTAAGTCTGTGAAGGATATTGGAGAGGTGGATCTGTGATTTAGGACATGCATTGTTCTTCCTGAGAACCTGCGTTTGTTTCTCAGTACCCATATTGTACTCCACAAAACTGTCATTACATGCTTTTGGCATCTATATGCACCTGCATTAATATTCACATACCCATCTATAGATTAAAATACATATGTAAATGCATGTCATTATAAATGAAATGAGTCTTTACAAACAATAAGCAGTAAAATCCATATTAAGTGCATTTGTCATAATAAAATTAAGATTTGTATATAAGTATATTATTTTTAAAAGGCACTTAAAGCATGAAGTGTAAATAATTCTTCCATATGTGGTTAACAAATTAAATTAGTGATTTCTAAAAATTATTACATTATTTTTTCCAAGTTTTTTCATTGTTGCTCAATGTGGAGTTTTGCCTTCTCTGACTATTATCTTTGGACTTCTAACAAGTCTATTTCTCTACTGATCTAGACATCATACCTATATTGACTTACAATAGTCTTTTGCTCTCAATTCAGTACTCAACTCAGTGCCTCATGTTTTATAAATAATGTACAAAGAATCCAAATAGAGCAACTAGGGAAAATAAACAGAGGAGAAGAGAAAAGAAGGAAAGATAAGAGGGAAAGAGATGCACTCTTTCAATTTCTTATCCATTCTTTTATTTTGTTGTTATTATTCCCTTTCTATTTAGCACTTATAAAGTTCATAATATTTAGAATCTTTGCTAGAAGCTGAAAGCAGAGGGTTTCTGTCTTCCAACAATGGATTCACATTATTTTTGTTATACCAGCACCATAAGTTTTGTCTAAATCTTAATTTTCTCATTTATAAAAAGGAGTGTTATAGTAAGCCTAATGAAAGCAATAAATAGATAAATACAAGCAGGATGTTTGGAACTTGTAGCAATAAAAAGATAAATTAAACAATATTCTCTTTTATCTACTACTGATCTACACTATTATTTTAAACTGGTTTAAATGCAGCCATTCATTTTTGTCTCCTAAATCCTCTGGAATACTTTCTATAGGTATCTTCTTTCCCTCTCTTTTTGTTTTATAAAACAGAAATTAAATTATCCATTTCAAAGATCTCTCAAGAAGTCAACCCTCAGTCACATATTTCCCAGTTTATCACGTTCTAACGTTTTTTAATCAACATCTACTCTTTGTACAACCCCCTCTGTTAAACTAAGTACATGTACTATCTATACAACTAATCTACTCAAACAACTCTCCCATTCCACTAAATAACTTGTTCGTAAAGACATCACCATTAAATGTTGATGTAATTGGTCCAAAACCACTACCTTTCCTCCTTAACTTGTCAAATTGTGTTTCATCACAGCAATAGAAATCCTGAGGTAAATAGCCTACGTGCTTCCATCTTCATTGCTAATGCCAGGGTAGTGTAGAAGAACAAGCTGAGCAAGAAAAATTACAAAATATACAGTGTGGGGAGAACATAAGTATGAGGGGTGTTTAAGGAACTAAGTCCAGTACTCTAGAGGATAAATAGCAGCCTTCTGTTAAATTGAATAAAGGGAATAAGTGCCCTCAAGGCAAGAAACCAGCCAGCTTAACCTGAAATTTGTGAAAATGAGTTAAGAATAGTTTAGGAATAAAGAAAAGAATAATCAGAGAAGCAACTCTTCAGAAATGGATGTTGATGAAAATGCATTTGAACAAGGGGAACAAATTACTACCCCATCAAGGACCAAAAATTGGCAGATTCAGCCACTTGATTCTGGCTTTAGAATTAAAGATACATGAAATGTTTTGTGGTATCTCCTTTCTTGCCAAAGAAAAGCCAGTCAGTACAGGTGTGTTTCAATGTTATCCTTACAAGGAGACCAAGTGAGGCTGTTGCGTAAAGCTTTGAAAATGAATCCTGGATTTATTTGGAATCCCAACATATGAGAGATGTCACAGTCCTGGTATAGACCCAGCCCATCAAAAGCTGTCTCTGTCTTGCAATAACCTAATCTGAAAAGAGTTGGAGTTCTGGAGAGCACCTTGATATCAAGCATGGAATATTTGGAATATTACTTATTCTGTGTCATTTCATGTGAAAATATGTGACTGCTTTTTTATTTTGATTTTAAATGAGGTACAGTTAACCTTGAATCTGAGAAGAGACTTTTTTATTTTATTGGATATTTCATTTATTTGTATTTCAAATGTTAGCCCCTTTCTTGTTTTTTCCTCTGGAAACCCCCTATCCCATGCTTTCTCCCCCTGCTACTATGAGGGTGCTCACCCGACACACTCCTGCTTCCATGTCTTCGCATTTCCCTACCGTGGGGCAAAGAACCCCCATAGGACCAAGGGCCTCTCTTCCCATTGATGTGCAAAAAGGCTATCCTTTGTTACATATGTGGCTGGAGCTGTGGGTCCCTGTGGGTCAAAACTCGCATGCCGATATCATGGGCGGTGGTGTGGGCACGAGCTGGAGCACAGAGGGCGTCTTGGGAACTGCAGCTCTCAGCACTCTCTGTTGATAGTTCAGTCTCGCCCGCGTGGTGGGGCTTGAACAGCCCACACGCTGCTGGCAACTGCAGAGTCCTGGGAGCAGGGATGCCAGGCACATGGGACACAGCGCGGGCCAGGGGTCCCTCGAAGGCGGTGCACAGGCTGTTGTTGTCAGGAGAAAGTGTTCCGCGACCTGCTAGAGCACAGAGAGCACAGGGGAGGGCAGAAAAGGCTTCTCTCCCCCCTACCCTGCAGCATGGGTTTTCCATTTACACAAAGAGTCCAGAATTACTAGAGACACTTGGAGTTAAAGGCATCCAGATTTATTGACATGGTGATGAGTTTGAAAGGTGGCGTGCTCTCCCAAAAAAAGTCAGAAGGGGCTTGCTTATATTGGAAGTGGGAGAGGGGCGGGGCTTCTAGGTAATATGTAAATCTTGAGGCAGAGACCTGTTAGTCTCGTGCCTTATGTGACTTAGCATGGAGGCTGTATGTTAGATCTCTCGGTTCTTGGGCATGGCCGAACATCCCAGGATTTCCACAGCCCCACAACCCACCCTTTTTTCTTTCATAAAAGGAGCAGCATCTCTGAAGGTGGAGATATAATGTAGGTCACATGTGGGGATGTTACTCCCATTTGACAAATGACTGTGAGCCTCTCTGTGGGAGGGACTGTTGAGGGCTTGAAATTGAGAGAGCCAGATGGCTTGGGAAGGTCAGAAGCACCTCCTGTCCCAGAGACTAGGGTGCCGAGGCTTCTAGGACTTTTCTACCAGGGTTTCCGGCCTTCACAGCTCAGTGTCCCACAATTCTCCCTCTTAGGAGAGGTGTCATCTGTAGCAAAAATTTTGGATGAGGAAGTAAAATGAAAACATCACACAGGTCAGGGGTGTAGCATAACCAAGCCAAGGGTAATGGGAATTGAGGGTTGGGTTGGGAAAGCAAGGAGTCATTGAACCAATTAAATACATATTGTACAATTTGAGAGTAATGGCATCTGATTAATCTAAATAGGCATTATGATTTCCTCACTAACACATCACTTCAGCTATGTGACTTTGGCAAGAGTTCATCTGCAGCTGGTAGAGAGCATCTCTGTGTCTTCAGTCAGATGAGATGACTGGGAGAAGGCAGCTTGGCAGGTTCCAGGAGGTGGCACTGTCTCAGCGTCAGCTTGTCTCTGGAGTCTGTGGTCTGATGAGATGCAGGCAGCTTGGCAGGTTTCAGGAGGTGGTGTTGTCTCGGCATCAGCTTGTCTCTGTTGGATCTGTGGGTATAATCATGGGGAAACAGCATCTCTGGTGGGGAGATATCTGCAAAGCCTGGATACTGAGCATTAAATCACTCCTGGAAAGTCAAAGATGTTTGAGGAAATTGGATGGCTGAAGGAGAAAACATTGTGTTAATAATATCTGGGGTAGGCATCTACAGTTTGTCTCTGAAGGAAAATTAGCTGTTAATTAAAAGCTGAAAGATGCTGGTCAACATGTAGATTTAACTTGTGCAAGTAGATTAGATGACCTTTGAACCTTGAAGAAGTCTTAAAAATTGAAAAAAAAATGTTGGGAATATATCATGAATGTTACAGAGAAAAAGAGACATTTAAACAAAAAGCGAAAACTTTTGGGTCGAAAAGTACGAACATTGTTGTCTATGGATTCTTGTTGGGGGAAAAGGCATTAATGGCGGGAAAGCACGAACATTGTTTTGGGTATTCCTGTTGTGGAGAAAAGGTTAATGGTGGATTTAGAAGTAGTGGAGTAGGGGCCTGCTATGTCATGTGGTGGCTGGGCTACCACGTGGTGGCTGGGTGCTCTAGTAGAGAGGCCAAGGAATTCTCCCTTTTGTTTTTCTTTGGAATCTTAAATGTAGAAGAAAAAGGCCAACCTTGAAGAAAAACTCAAAGCAAGAAACATAAGTGTTTGATAGGAGAGTCAGAAGGAGTAAAAGGCTGTGTAAAACTGAGCCATGGTAGGGAGATATGTGGAGCTGGCAGCTCTTGGGAGGAGGCAAGCAGTTTACATAGGGGAGAAGAGAGCAGACTGAGTCTCAGACCCTCTGCTATCAGGCAAGCCAGCTGGGCTGTAGCTGGCCACAAATGATCTAGAAGGTAAAGTGGGAAAGGGGGCAAACAGGGAGGCAGCCCTGTTATTTCAGGCAAATCGGCTGGGCTGTAACCAGCCAGCAGCAAATGGTGGAGGAGTGGAGCAAGTTTACACTAGGGTAGTAGGCAGAGTTCGAGAAGCTGACCCCTGGGGGAGGAGCAAAACTTTTGGTAGGCAGAGCACGGGAGATTTCTGGGGGGAGGGGTAAAGAATGGAGATTAAGGAGTCTCTGGCATCTTGTAGGAAACATGTGGAGAGAGAAACTTAGTTTTTTGAATTAGGTGGAAGTTAGATTGTAGTTAACAATTAGAGAAAAGAAGTTAGTTGGGAACACGAGAAAGAGAGGAGGTGGAGGGTGGGTGGACAAAGATGTAACTCACGGTTGTCATAGGCTCCAGCGGGGAGAGCTTCTGGAGCTGGCTTTGTATATATTGTCCACCACTAATGGGGGAAGATGGTGGCCTGTGTGCCTTGGGAGCATGCGGGCATGAGATTGTCTATGTCTCTTGTCTGGAACAGATGTCTCAGGGAGGCAGAGATCACCACAGTGGAGAAGCAGGCACAGAAGGCTTGATATTCAGGCAGGAATGAACTCAGTCAGATCTCAGGGAGCGTGGGCGTAAGACCCTCGTATCTCTGCTCTGGGCCTTAAATGCTGTGGGGGGAGAGCACAGCAGGGCAGAGATTGTGGGGGCTCATGGCTGTGTGTCTGAACACACCAGCACACTGATTTGGTCTCTATTTTAAGGGTCTGTGGATGCGCAGTAAAATAGAAGCAAGAGAGCGTACTCAGCGATGGCATGCTCTGGGAAAACAGGAGTCTAGATGCTGCATCCTGTTGGAAGTGACTGGTTCATTCTTGGAGTCCGTGGGTGTTGGTGGTCTGAGTTGGTGCACCAGATGTGGGTCAAAGCTAGCACCTGGGGTTGCAGGTGGCAGCAAGGGCGTGAGCCGAATGCAGAGGCTGTCCCAGGACCCGCGGCTCTCAGCACTCTCTGTTGATGGATCAATCTTGGCTGTGCGGTGGGGCTTGAACAGCCCATGCGCTGCTGGTGCCACAGGGTCTCGGGAGCAGGGACGCTGGGCTTGCAGGACACAGCGAGGGACAGGGGTCCGGTGAAGGCAGTACATGGGCTGTTCTTGTCAGGAGAAAGTGTCCCGTGGGCCGCTAGAGCAAAGAGAGCACAGGGGAGGGCAGAAAAGGCTTCTCTCCCCCCTGCCCCACTGCACGGGTTTTCCACTTACACATAGAGTCCACAATTACAAGAGACACATGGAGTTAATGGCGTCCAGATTTATTGACATGGCGATGAGTTTGAAAGGTTGCGTGCTCTCACAAAAAATGTCAGAAGGGGCTTGCTTATATTGGAAGCAAGAGAGGGGCGGGGCTTTTAGGTTATACGTAAATCATGAGGCAGAGACCTGTTAGTCTCGTGCCTTATGTGACCTAGCATGGAGCTGTATGTTAGGTCTCTGGGTTCTTGGGGCATGGCCGAACATCCCAGGATTTTCACAGGCCCACAGGTCCCTCCATGTGTACTCTTTGGTTGGTGGTTGAGTTCCTGGAGCTATGGGGGGTCTGGATGATTGATACTGTTTTTCTTCCTATGGGTTACAAACTCCTTCAGCTTCTTCAATCCTTTTTCTTTCTCCCCCATTGCAGACCCTGTGCTCAGTCCAATGGTTGGCTGTGAGCATCTGAATCTATATTTGTCAGGCTCTACCAGAGCCTCTCAGGGGACAGCTATGTCAAGCTCCTGTAAGCAAGGATTTCATGACATCTGCAATAGTGTCTAGTTTTAATGTCTCTATATGGGATGCATCCCCAGGTGGGGCAGTCTCTAGATGGCCTTTCCTTCAGTCTCTGCTCCACACTTTTTCTCTGTATTTCCCCTTGTAGTTTGTTCCCCCTTTCAAGAAGGACTAAAGCATCCACACTTTAGTCTTCCTTCTTCTTGAGCTTCATGTGGTTTGTGAATTGTATCTTAGATATTCTGAGGCAGTCATTAATAGTCTCACAACCAAAAAACAAACAAACAAACAAACAAACAAAAAACAAAAAACAAAAAAAGCCCAGTTTAGTACAGAATTCTACCAGACCTTTAAAGACATAATACCAATATTCTTCAAACTATTCTACAAAAAAGAAAAAGAAGGAACACTAACCAACTCATTCTATGACATCATAATTATGCTTATACCTAAACTGCACAAAGATCCAACAAAGAGAACTTCAGACCAATTTCACTTAGAAATATTCATGGAAAAATACTTGATAAAATTCTTCCAAAACAAATCCAAGAACACATCAAATCAATTATCCATCATAATCAAGTAGGCATCATCCCAGAGATGCAGGGATTGTTCAATATATGGAAATCCATCAAAGTAATCCACTATATAAACAAATTCAAGGAAAAAATTACATAATCATTTCATTAGAAGAGACTTTTGAACTTTGGACTTTTAAGCAGAGTCGAGACAGTGATATTCTATGGGAACTTTTGAAGTCAGGCTAAATGTATTTTGTACTATATTTTACAAGGCTATGGGGTCCAGAGAGTGGAATTTAAACTAATGATAAGCATTCTTGGGTGAAGTTTGTCAATTGAATCATTTTTGAGGTTTACAAAACTCACTCAATCTCCAGTGCTCACTCTGCATTTATTCTGTTTTGTGCTTGCATTCAAGATGTAACCTCTCAGCATCCAGTTCCTGGTGCCATGCCTACTCTTTGCTGGCATGCTTCCTCAATATTACTCTTATCTCTCTATTATCATAAGCATAAGTAAAACATTCCTTGTACATGTTTTCTTGGTATGATATCTTATCACAACAACAGAAAAGTAACTAATTTAGAAGTTGCCAACAGTGTGTCGGGGCAGCCCTGCTTACACACTGAAGGCCTAAAATCAGCCATAGGCCTAAAATCACCAATAAGCCTGTCATACATGTATACTAACACCAAATCTTGGGTCCCAGTGGAAAAACATTGAAACAGATGGCTGTAAGCTAATGTAAACAGGCAGCTTTTGTGGAAATTTACCAGCCTGAGTAGTCATAGACCTTGTAAATAGGTTGCCTTGGCAGAAAATACCAACTTAGATAAGGTCAAGTGAGTCATAGGCAGAGTCATAGTGACTTGTCCCCTGAACCTTCACCCAGCCAGTACCCGGTTCTGAAAGATATGTGAATTCCCCCTGAACACCCACACTCCCGTGACATCCCCTTCCCTACATCCTGCCTTTCTGTGTTCATAACCCCTGTGTGAATGAATTACGATTTGAGAAAAAATAAATAAATTATTTAAATAAAAAATAAAAAAAGAAATTGCCAACAGTAGCCAGGTATTGCAATGACAGGCCTGCAGGCCTGGCCATATTTGGCTTTTGGCTTTTTTTTTTCTGTTTTAGGAATATGAAGAACTTGGGATAGTGAAGTAGAAAAGCAGTTAAGTTCTTTAAGCAGAGCCCTTATCAAAAGAATTTGCCTGAAGCTTAATTTAACAGTACTAGTCTAGTGTCTCTACTGAAGGAGATTTTAACATAGCGTAATATTCACTCTGTCATATGGTTATTAGTATTCAATATTATGAAATCTGAGGTGTAGAAAAAATACAAAATGTTTAGTTTAAATAGAAAAAGAACAACAGAAAATGTAATGTTGTAAGCAAAATTTGTGCTGAAAGTGATAGAAAGATTAAAAGGAAGCCCTTAATATGTAGTGAAAAGAGGGAAGGAAACCTTCAGGACAAGGCCCCAGTAAACCAAGCTTCTAACTTCTGAAAGAAAAAAGCATAATAAATTTTAGGCTCTTATACAGAAACCACAAACTAAAGATGCTCTAAAAGTAATCCAAAGGGGCCAGGGTATGGTGGTTTTCATAAGAATACCTCACATAGGTTCAAATATTTGGATGACTGGACACCAGGAATTTAATAGGGATTAGGAAATATAGCCTTGGATGAAAAGTATGATTCTCTGTTGGGTTAAGATATGTCCACATCTACCCCCCATGCTGCTATGGCCACTCTAAGAAACAGAGGCACAGGAAGTTGAAGGAAGCTCCCCACACCAGCATCTGGTGGGCTTCAGGCTATGTGAAGCTGCAGTGCTGGGAGAACATAGGCTGAGGTTCCTTGGTACTGCCAGAGTTAGCTGGGAAGTCCCCAGGCCAAAAGGCAGACCAATTGGTTCTCAGGCTCTTTAGGCCTCCAGGCATGGCTGGGAGCCTCCATAGAGCCAAGAATGAAGTAGTAGTTTATGGGCTGGATTGGCCATTGGCCAATGGAGGAGAAAAGGAGAAGCTCTGGCTGTATCCTGGAGAATTCTGTGTGTGGTTGACATGGCTCATTTGGCTTGCTTGGGTTGATGGTCTCTGTGGCTGGGAATGCAGAGAGGTCTTCTGCGGGAGATTAGATATCAGCTCTGTAGGTGAAGGCCAGCTACACTGTTCCTCACAGAGTATCCCAATGAAGAGAAACAGTACAGGTTCATGGTTTTAAGATGTTTATAGTCATGGAGGAAAGTAGATGAGAAACTGTATCCTAGTTTTCTTGGAGGGGGGGGCCTGAGGTTAAATAATTTTTGCAGGGAGGAGGCTCTGGGAAGGAATGCTAAATTGGCTACACCCCTCTGGCCTTTAGGTACCTCGATAATATGGTGATCTGTCTTGAAGCTCCATAGCCTGTAGTCATACCCTCTACCTATATAGAGGATAGTAGGGGCATTGCCTTACTTGAGTAAAGGACATAAATCTATGGAAGGCTATGGTCTCATGTCAGAAGACTAGAGTCTGGGAGCATGACAAATGTCTACTGTCCCTTGCAGGAGACCCTGCTGGATCACCTTCTGGGTCACCTGGGTTTAAAACCTAGCTCAACCAGAGAAATCAGGCTGCCTTTCACTGTCCTACAACTCTCCCTCCCATGTGCTTCTCCCTCCCCTCCCTCTTTCTGTGCCCCCTCTCTTTCCCTCTCTCTCTCTCTCTTTTGCTCTTCCTCTCTGTCTCTCTGTCTCTCTCTCTCTCTCTCTGTCTGTCTCTCTCTCTCTCTCTCTCTCTCTCTCTCTCTCTCTGGATCACGAAGTAACTCTATTTCCCCCTCCTTTCTTTTATTGGTTATTTTGTTTATTTACATTTCAAATGTTATCCCCTTCCTAGTTTCCCTTCCACAAAATACCTATTCTATCCACCCTCCTCCCTGCTTCTCTGAGGGTGCTCCCTCCCCCAACCATGCACTTACTCACACCTCACTACCCAAGCATTCCCTGATGCTGTGTTATCAAGCCTTGATCTCCCATTGATGCCAGGTAAGGCAATCCTCTCATACATATGCAGGTGGAGCCATGGGTTCCTCCATGTGTACTCTTTGGTTGGTGGTTTAGTCCCTAGGAGCTTGAGGGCATCTGGTTGGTTGATATTGTTGCTCTTCCTATAGGGTTGCAAATGCCTTTGTCTCCTTCAGTTCTTGCCCTAAGCCCATGACTGGTGTCCCCATGGACTGTCTGATGGCTGGCTGTGAGTACCCAAATCTGAACTTGCCAGGCTCTGGCAAGGACAGCTATACCAGGCTCCTGTGAGTAAGTGCTTCTTTGTATCCACAATAGTGTCTGGGTTTGTTGTCTACAGATGAGATGGATATATTGGTGGGGCACTCTTTGGAAGGTATTTCCTTCAATCTCTGCTCCACTCTGATCCCCTGCATTTTGTTTAGACAGGAATAATTCTGGATTGATATTTTTGAGATGGGTAAGTGGCCCCATCCCTCGACTGGGGGCCATGCCTAACCTCTGAATATTGTCTCTACAGGTTCTCTTTCCCTTTTGTTGGGAATGTCAGCTAATGTCATCTCCACTGGGTTGCAGTAGCCTCTTACTTTCCTGGCATCTGGGACTTTCTAGTGTCTACTCCCAGTTCTTCATACCCCACTACTACATACCTCCATTCAATTTCCTAATTCTCTTTACTTCTCCCCCATCTCCATTATGTAAATGTACCACATTTTCTGTATCCATTTCTCTGTTGAGGGACATCTGGGTTCTTTCCAGATTCTGGTTATTATAAATAAGGCTGTTATGAACTTAATGGAACATGTGTCTATTTTATAAATTGGAACATCTTTTGGGAATATGACCAGGAGTGATATGTCTGAGTCCTTAGGTAGCACTATATTTAATTTTCTGAAGAACAGCCAGACTGATTTTTAGAGTGCTTGTACCAGCTTGCAATCCCCACCAGCAAATGGATTAGTTTTCCTTTCTCCACATCCTTACCTTCATCTGCTGTCACCTGAGTTTTTGAACTTAGCCATTCTGACTGGTGTGAGGTGAAATCTCAGGTTTGTTTTAATTTGCATTTTCATGGTGAACAAGTCTTTAGGTGCTTCTCAGCCATTCAAGTTTCCTCAGTTGAGAATTCTTTGTTTAGCTCTCTATCCGATTTTTAATAGGGTTTTTTGATTCTCTGGAGTGTAACTTTTTGAGTTCTTTATATATATTGGATATTCGCCCTCTATTGGGTATAGAGTTGGTAAAGACTTTTTCCAAATCTGTAGATTGATGTTTTGTTCTGTTGACCATATCCTTTGACTTATAGAAGCTTTTCAGTTTTCTGAGATCCTATGTGTCTATAGTTGATCTTAGAGCCTGAGCCATTGTTGTTCTTTCTGTTCAGGAAATTTTCCCCTGTGCCAATGTGTTCAAGGCTCTTCTCCTCTTTCTCTTCTCTTAGATTCAGTATATCAGGTTTTCTATGGAAGTCTTTGATCCACTTTGACTAGAGCTTTGTACAAGAAGATAAGAATGGATAAATTTGCATTCTTCTACATGCTGATCACCACTTGAGTCAGCATCAATTAAAGAATATGCTGTATTTTTTTCACTGGATGTGTTTGGCATCTTTGTGAAAGATCAATTGACCATAAGTGCGTGGGTTTAATTTTGGGTCTTCAATTCTATTCAATGGATCTGGCTGTCTGGCTCTGTACTAATTCTGTGCACTTTTGTCACTATTGCTCTAGAGTACAGCTTGAGGTCAGAAATGGTGTTTTGGTGAATTGAGAATTGTTTTTGCTATCCTAGGTTTTTTGTTATTCCAGATGAATTTCAGAATTTCTCATTCTATCTCTGTGAAGAATTGAATTGGAACTTTAATTGATGTTACATTGAATCTGTAGATTGTTTTTGTTAAGATGGCCATTTTTACTATGTTAATCCTGCAGATCCATGAGCCTGGGAGATCTTTCCATCTTCTGAGATCTTCTTCAATTTCTTTCTTTAGTGACTTGATGTTATTGTCATGTAGATCTTTCACTTGCTTGGTTAGAGTCACACCAAGATATTTTATATTATTTGTGATTTTGTGAAGGGTGTCATTTCCATAATTTCATTCTCAGCCCATTTATCCTTTGACTAAAGGAAGGATTCTGATTTGTTTGATTTTATATCCAGCCTCTTTGCTGAAGCGGTTTATCAGCTATATGAGTTCTGTGATAGAATTTTTGGAGTCACTTAAGTATACTATTATATTATCTTCAAATAATAATATTTTGCCTTCTTTCTTTCCAATTTGTATCCTTTTGACCTCCTTTGTTGTCTCACTAAACTTTGAGTACTATATTTCATAGATAGGGAAAGAGTAGTCAGCCTTGTCTAGTCCCTGATCTTAATGACATTGCTTCAAGTTTCTCTCCATTTTCTTTGATGTTTGCTATTTGTTTTCTGTATATTGCTTTTATTAAGTTTCAGTATGGACCTTGAATCCCTGATCTTTCCAAGACTTTTAACATGAAGGAGTGTTGTATTTTGCCAAATGCTTTTTTATCACCTAATGAGAAGGTCATGTGGTTTTTTTCCTTTGAGTTTGTTTGTATAATGGATTATGTTGATGGATTTCCATATATTGAACTATCCACACATCCCTGAAATAAAACCTATTTGATCGTGGTGAATTATCATTTTGATGTGTTCTTGAATTTGTTTTACAAGAATTTTATTTTGTATCTTTGCATTGATACTCATATGGGAACTGAAGTTCTCTTTGTTTTTGTTTTTGTTTTGTTTTGTTTTGTCTTGTTAGTTCTTTGTGAGCTTTAGCTATCAATGTAACTGTGGGTAACTTAACTGTGTTAAGTTACTAGTGTTGAATTTCTCCAGTTTCTTTTCCAGGACACTTAGTGCTATGAGTTTTCTCCTAAGAACTGCCTTTATGATGTCCCATAAGTTTGAGTATGTTGTGTCTTAATTTTCATTAAATTCTAAAAATTCTTTAATTTCTTCCTTTATTTCTTCCCTGACCAAGTTATCAATGAGTTGAGAGTTATTCAGATTCCATGTGTATGTGGGTTTTTGTTGCTTTTGTTTTGTTTTATTATTGAAGATCAGCCTTAATCTGTGGTGATCTGATAGGATGCAGGGGATTATTTCAATCCTCCTGTATCAGTTGAGGCCTGTTTTTTTTCCTATTATATGTTCAATTTTGGAGAAAAATTCTCAAGAAATTTACCATGATGTGCTGAGAAAAGGGTATATTCTTTTGTTTTAGGATGAAATGTTATATAGGTGTCTGTTAAATCTATTTTGTTTATAACCTCTATTAGTTTCACTGTGTATCTTTTTAGTTTCTATTTCAATGACCCGCCCATTAGTGAAAGTGGAGTGTTGAAGTCTCCCACTATTATTGTGTGAGATGCAATGTGTGCTTTGAGATTTATTAACATTACTTTTACAAATATATGTATCCTTGTATGTGGGGCATAGATTTTCAGAATTGAGAGTTCATCTTGGTAGAGTTTTCCTTTGATGAGTATGAAGTGTACTTCCTAATCTTTATGAAAACTTTTGGTTGAAAGTCAATTGTATTCAGTATTCAATGGCTACTCCAGCTTGCTTCTTGGCACCATTTGGTTGAACTATTTTTCCAGCCTTTTACTCTGAGGTGGTGTCTGTCTTTATCACTGAGGTGTGTTTCTTGTATGCAGAAAGATGCTCGGTCCTGTTTATTTATCCTGTCTGTTAGTCTATGTCTTTTTATTGGAGAATTGAGTCCATTTGTGTTGAGATATTAAGGGTAAATGATTCTTGCTTCCTGTTATTTTTGTTGTTAGAGGTAGAATTATGTTTGTGTGGCTATCTTCTTTAACTTATTGCTTTTTTGTGGTTGTAGTTTCCCTCCTTGTGGTAGAATTTTTTATCCATTATCCTTTGTAGGGCTGAGTTTGTGCAAAGATTTTGTTTAAATCAGGTTTTGTTGTGAAATATCTTGGTTTCTCCAACTAAGGTAATTGAGAGTTTTGCTAGGTATAGTAGTCTGGAATTTTTGTTTTATTAGGGTCTGTATGCCATCTGCCTAAGATCTTCTGGCTTTTACAGTCTCTGTTTTGAAGTCTGGTATAATTCTGACAGGTCTGTCTTTATAAAGACCTTGACCTATTTCTCTTACTGCTTTTAATATTTTATTCTTCTGTGCATTTGGTATTTTGATTATTAAGTTAAAGGAGGAATTTCTTTTCTGGTCCTATCTATTTGGAGTTCTGTAGGCTTCTTGAAGGTTTATGGGCATCTCTTTCTTAAGGTTAGGGACATTTTCTTGTAAAATTTTGTTGAAGATGTTTACTGGGCCCTTTGAGTTAGAAATCTTTGTTCCCTTTTATACCTATTATTCTTATGTTTGTACTTTTCATTGTGTCCTGGATTTCCTGGATGTTTTGGGTCAGGAGCATTTTGCATTTTATATTTTCTTTGACAGATGTGTCAATGTTTTCTATGGTATCTTTTACACCTGAGATTCTCTTGTCTACCTCTCATATTCTGTTGACAATACTTGCCTTTATAACTTCTGATCTCTTTCATAGGTTTTCTATCTCCAAGGTTGTCTCCCTTGTGATTTCTTTACTATTTCAAATTCCATTTTTAGATCTTGCCTGGTTTTCTTTAATTCCTTAACCTGTTTAGTTTTGTTTTTCTGTATTTCTTTAAGGGATTCATGTGTCTCCTCTTTAAGGACTTCTATCTGTTTACCTTATTATCCTTTATTTCTTTAAGGGATTTACTTATGTCCTTCTTAAAGTCCTATATTAAAGAGATGTGATTTTAGATCAGAATCTTGCTTTTCAGGTATGTTAGGTGTATTCTGGGCTTGCTCTGATAGGAGAACTGGGTTCTGATGATACAAAATAGCAGCCATTTCTGTTGCTTTTTTTCTTGTCCTTGCCTATTGCCCTCAGGTTATCTCGGTGTTAGCTGACCTTGTTGTCTCTGACTAGAGCTTGTCAATGCTTTGAGTCTGTGAGCCAGGGTGTGTCAGCATTCCTGTGGTTCAAGCTTTCTCTGGTTGAGATTGTGGTGTGGAGAGCTGTAGCACTTGATTAGCTCCCAGGCATAGAAAAAAACAGGAAAAATTGTGTCCCAGACTGTGGTGATGTTCCTTTGTCCACTGCACGCAGAGCTGGTCCCTCTTGGGCCAGTTATAAGAGCAGTAGTGATGGTCTCTTTTGGGGTGGTGGGTTGTGAGAGGTAGTGGGGTACCTAGTTGAGCCTCTTTTGAACCCCGGAGACCCAATAGGGGAGGTAGGAGTTTGGTGGTGCTCCTGGGCTCCCTGGTTCCTCTCACTTAGCTTCAGCCCTCCACAGCCCCTCCCACAGAGAGTTCTATGGCCATCAGTCACATTGGAACAGTGCCTCAGGCTCTCCCACATGTAGATGAGGTATCTCCAAGCTCTTAGACCAAGACAATAGGAGTTACCCGCTGACAGACCTTAATCTACCTGAAAACTGTATATTAGAATCCTATTCGGGAGAAGTAAATATTTGAGAGAATCATCCCATTGTCCAAGTGTTTCTGTCCCAATAGCTGTAACACTACCACTTGGGAAGAAATCTGATTTCCTGAAGCACCTTCCAGACCCTTCCTGTATTCCTTGCTAGCTACTCAGCTTCTCACCAGCTCAGCCTGGACCAACTCAGAGCAGAGAGACAGGTGCAACACCTAGGAGCATCTGGGTGGTAACAGGGGAGACACAGGTAGAGGCAGCAGCAGCGAAGGCAGCAGAGGCAGTGGAGGTGATTCCCCCGTCTCTGCTTGTACTCTATGCCCTTGTCCTGAACCCTCAAACCTGGCTGAGCTGGAGATCTTCATGGAAAGCTTTTCAGCACAGGGACTGACAGTCTATCTTGTGACCTTGTGTGTTTCAACAGTCCTGGGGGACAAGTTTTCCTTGCATACAATTGAGGTGTGGAAGGCTATAGCATAGGGTGAGCTCATGAGCACAGAATGAAACTACATGAAGTAACTTCACTAGGTCATCTTCATTGTATCTGCCATCTCTATTCTTCCCACTATGATGTTAATGGATGAAACATCTGAAACTGTAAACAAGCTCCCAATTTAATACTTTCTTTCATATGATTTGCCATAGATATGGTGTCTCTTCATAATCAGACCTCATACAGCTAAGCTTTTAACATAAGAGAAACTAAAGAAAAGCTCAAGCAATGAATGAAGCTGAAATGTGATAAAGATGTATTGAAACAAGGAGGAGAACTTCAAGCCCGTTTCATGAAGGTACTCTCTTTATTCCACTTACCAACAAGCTGTTATTTAAGCTTTTTATCTCTTTTATTTATATCTCTAAATAAACGGTGGATTTATCTTCATTATACATCAAGTTACTCCTTTTTTCATCTCCATGGCCTAAGACATAGGGTAAATCCCAAGTTGGTAGCTGAGTTTGTCATTGTCATTCATATTCTGCTGGCTTAACAGTCCTGAATGTTATTTGAATTATGGCATTGTGGAATCTACCTCTAAGATCACAAAATGTCATTGATACAAGATAGTGTGTGTGTGTGTGTGTGTGTGTGCGTGTGTGTTTGTCAAAAGTCAAAAGTCCTGTAGTGTTAATTGTACCTTTCAATATTCCTTAGTCTCCCATGTTTCTAGATTTTTTTAAACTGTGTTTATATACCTGGGTAATCAACATATATTTTGTTGTGGTATATTTGATCATATTATGAATCTCAAGCTATCTTTGTTTACTGAAAAAAAAAAAAACGGTTTTTAACCAGGATGTGGCTCAGCTTTACCACACACTTTTAACCATCTGGCTGGAATACAGACAAGCCCTTAGTACACACCTTTACTCAAAAACAATGAAAGTAGAGTCAGATTGCATAAGCGAACACATTTGAAAGTGATGTTTAATTGAGCAACAGACATACTAGTACATGACAAATCAGAGAAATACTTGACAGTATTAGTATATTTCCAATTCTCAGGAGAATAGAGAGGGAAAGGAAGCTACTTAAGAGAACAGTGCACAAAGGAAAAAAAGACAGAGGAAAGAGGCTGTTTTACCAAGAAGGTTCCATAGATAATAATTATCAACTTGGAGGCTTACTGCCTCTCTCTGATAAACTAGGCTTAGGCCGGGGATATTCTAGATTCCATGCAAGCACAGTCTCATCTAGGCCTAGAATGTTTTCAGCATCTGAGACTTGCTGCTGAATAAGCTCAACAATTCTAGTGGTTTCTGAGCTCTCACTGGTTGACTCAACTCAGCTATTCTGGCTCAATCTCCTCTTCAAGCTGACTGACTGAATCTAAATTCTCTAAATTTCTGGATGAAATGCATTCTGATTTTGAAAATATGTTATAGTCTCCTGTCTCCTAAATTTCTAGCTTGTTCTATCTTCTGTATGGATCCACGGGCTAAGAATTATATCCTTATTATTTAAGCCTTCAAGGTGATTATCAGATTCATGTTTTAGAATTGATTTTTTTTCCTAGTATTGTAATACTTTGTCTCTATGTGCCAGGATTTACTGTAGTAAAGGAGCATAGACCTTTCTATAAAATTACACACAAATTAGAATGTCCTAGTAAATTAAGATCATGTTAACATGTAAATGAGTAAATTTTGACATTTACTCAAACACACATATATTAATGAGGTTCAGATGAGTGTGGCAGTAGTATAATTATGTAACTACTGTTTATAAGATTAAGAAATACTTTACAGTAGTATAAAGAATATTACAAATTATTTAAATATATAAATGAGTGTTTAGTATGTGATCTATTCAAAATATTTGAAAAGTTTTTCATCTTTTAAGTAATATGGAAATGGTATACAATCTTTTTGATCATATGTATTCTGCTCTCTTAAACTCCTAGATCTGCCCTGTCCTCCCTAAGCACCTAACTTTAGGATTTTTCTGTCTCTCAGTGTCTTTTTCTTATTCTTTGTCTCTCTCTAAACCAAAGAAATCAAACTTTTGCTGTCTGGCTACTTCTGAGCTTGAGGCCTGCCTGGGAGTCTGGTTGACATACCATTCCCATTAGGAAAAACTGACATATCCTATCCCAGTACCAGTCAAATGTCACTAGCTACTCAGCTAGGGATGAGACTACTGCCAATGCTCCATTTTTATGCTTGGATTTTTTTCCTTTGGGCTTGAGATTTTACAAGTCTAATTGCATCTGCTATGTTCTATTTGGTAAACACTGTTTTCTTTTCGTCATCCACCATTTCTACGTCTTACAGTTTTTTACACATCTCTTCTTCATAGATCTCCATGGAAGAATGTAAACTATAGGTATCTCATTAAAGAGCTGAGCACTTTGAAGTTCAATACTCATGACAGAATTAGAAACTGTGCTTCTTCATGTTTTTATCTACTGGAAAAGGAAGCTTTTCTGATGAGAGTTGAGAAACACACTAATGTATAGTTATAGCAGTAAGTCATTAGCAACAATGTTTTTACTATCTCCGATTTCTAGAATACTAATAGTAGGTTCCTGCCTAGAATCCATGAACTGGTTTCATATTCTTGGCCTAGTTGACAATGGCAACTGTGGATTTTTTGTCATTGTTTTGGATTAAAGGTGTATACTAAGGGCATGTCTATATTCCAGCTGAATCACACAGACCTGGAATGTCTTTGGGTATTATCAAAGCAGCCATGTTGCCAGATTAAAAAATTCCTATAGAGGGACTTTAACACACAACAAAAGAATATACATATGTATAATAATAAATTGAACAATTTAAAATATTATTTCAGCATACACCTATTACGTAGACATTCTTATTTCATTATTGTTAATCAAAATGGCTAACACTTTATTTCTTTTACTTTTTACATGGCTCAAACATACTACAGGGCCTTAAGTATAAAATATAACTTTTACATCCAACAATATGTTTCTACTAAGAACTTGCTATATCCTGTATCAAGTTAAAGTTGTAGTTCAATTTCTTTAGAATTTTGATTATATCTTACTATGGTGATTATTCTAGGTTGTCAACTTGACTACACATGGAATTAACTAAAACACAGAAATAGAGGGTACACCTCTGATGGCTTTTTGCTTAATTTGAAGTAGGAAGATCTACTTCTAGTCTACATCTCTGAGGTAGAAAGACACACTTAGAGACCTTATTTTTTGAGTTGGAAAAAGACATAACTTTAATCCAGATCATTTGATCTGGGAAAAAAAAGCACTTATTATTTGGACCACAAATTCTGCTAGAAGCCTATATTAGGACATAAAAGATAGAAGCTTTGATTCTAGCCTGCTTGCTCTCTCCTTGCCAACAAATTCATTCCTTTGCTGAGTTTGAATCCTATTTGTTCAGGATTCCAGAAGACCAGCTGAGCTAGCTAGCTTTGTAAGACTGTGGAACTACTGAATTCTTGTACACTCTGTCTAAACCATCTTGTAAGTCATTTTATTATATCATATATATATATATATATATATATATATATATATATATATATGTGTGTGTGTATATATATATATATCTGCATGTGTGTGTGTGTGTATAATGAGCGTGTTCCAGTGTTGTTTTATTTGTGAATTATTTAAATATTTTATAAATTCCTATTTTATACCAACATAATAGATTTCTGTTTAACAGCTTATTCATCAAATCCTATTGGGGAGTGTGGCTAAACCATGAGGTAGATTTCTATAGGAGGAGAAATAGGGTTTATATTCCTCACTTTATATCAATATATTAAAATAAAACATTATTAATATGAATACTTCTTAAATTAAATGATATATTTTAAGTTAGATTTAATAAATATTTGTCCAAATAAAATTAATAAAACAAAATTTTAAATACATAAGGCAAACATTTATCAGACATTTAGAATTCCAACTTCCTAAGAATTCTGCTTAAGCAAGTCCCGGAGATTTCCCCCACAAATTCCCATTCTCACTCCCAGCTCTCTCCCACCCCTTTCCAACATCTCTTTGCTATCTCCATACACATCCTTATCCCATCTCCATAAGAATTCCAACTATACAAAAGGATGTCATACCAAGTTGTACTCTATGACCTGATCAAACTTGTAATATTTGTGCCTTTAAAATTACAATCCAGTCTATTTTATGGGACTTAGAATGCCACCTTACACTTCTAATGAAAGAAGTAACTAACACTCAGCTCAACTATATCATAACTGCTTCTGTACCAATGTCTACATATTTAACCAAACGTAAGATTTTCATATTGTACCAGTGATAGGCTTTGCTACTGTGGTGAAAAAAACTTTAAGAATCACAGATGATTCTTCAATAAGTAGTGATAATTATACAGGGATAATGAGTCAAAACTCACACAAATGACTCTTGTTCTTAGTACAGTATTTTATTTCTCTCTAAAATCTCATGATCCAGGCTTTTACTGTAAGCACGTTTTCAGCATTCTCATCTTTCAAACTTCTACTAAAATGGTCCAATAAGCTAGTGTATCAAGTGTATCTTGCATACTTCTCATAAAACTGAAAACCACATGGTCAAGTGTACCATAGTCATATCCCCACTTCTGCTACAAATTTCTCTTTTAGTTTCATTTCTACTGTTGGGATAAAATGCCATGATAAAAACAACTACAAGGGTGTTTTAATGCATCGTATAATTTCATGTTGCAATTTGTCTGAGTAGGGGAAGTCAAGACAAGAAATACAAACAGCAATGCATACTGCATTCACAGTCCAGGTTAGAGTGTAATGAATGTATACATGCCTGATTTCTTGCTGTCAGCTTAATTTATCCACTCTTATATGGTTCAGAACTTCACTCCTAGGAAGTAGTACAGTTCAGTTTGTTGCCACTGTAATTATTTAAACTAAGACAGCCCCATCCATATATGCCAGCAAATCAACCAATATGGACAATTTCTTATTGATATTCTTTCTTTCAGGTGATTAATTATAAGAATATGCACATGTGTTGTGGGTAAGCCCAAAATAGAATCAACTGGGACAAACCTGACTGACATTTTAGAGATAGTCTCGTCCATAATAGACTATAGAGAGCATGTTATACTACATAATAGGAACTGTCTACAAGCTCCCGAATAAGGGTTTTATACTGTGGCTGTGGATTTCACGTGTCCACAAATTTGTCAGCTTTACTAGATTTCTGAGGAGCAATTTCTCCTGAAACATTTTTATTATTGAATTCAAAGAAGTAGTTGCATAGAATTGTCTCATGATTCACTTACAATAGCTGATATCTAAGCTCATTACATGTTATAGGTGAAAATACAATTTCCAATTATAAAATTTTGCTGCTTATAATTCATACTGATTTTTGCTTCATTGGCTTTTGTGGTTTTAGTTTGTTTATGTTAGGGTACCTTAAAGCAGTCCAAGATGACCCTGAAATGGTCATTCTGTTACCTTTGTTTCCCAAGTTCTTTAAGTAATCTTCCATTATTCATGGCTTGTAGTTGTTACAAATTGACATACACACATGTAAATATTTAAAAGGCAAACACTGAGAAATGTGCATTTACAGCAACAATGATCACTTTTTACTGCTTTTTCTTCTTTCCTGTGGCCAAGCTTCTTTTTGAATGACTTCTCAAATTTTGACATCTTTCAAGATTTCTTCTCACCTTCAGATTTCAACACTTTTATGATAAAATGTCTAGGTTTAGTTGAAAGTCAATTCGTCCATACTGTTCATGAATTTAATGCATTTCTTTTTTACATATTAGAAAAATATTAGTCAATTTTCTTCAAATACTTTTTCATTAATCCTTCTGTGAATCTAACTGTACTTTTAAATATTAAACATTTTGGTGCTGTTTTAATTTCACTTTTCTTTCTTCATTATAATGCATGATCACTGATTTTAAGTATTTCTAATTTCTGAATATTTATGTTATTTCTATTCTTCTAACAAGTCTGAACATACATATTTCTAATCAGATATTGGATATGTCAATTATATTATTGTATTTCATCTTTGTAGATTCATTAAGTTTACATTTATGTCAATTTGAACTGTATTTGACTTTGCCTCAAAGATCATATGTATAAAAGCTGCTCAGATATCATCGCATAAAAACTGCAACATCCAAGCCACCTAAAATTGATGAATTTTGATTTTATTTTACCCTTCACACTAAGGACCATATGTAAGTCTTTATTTTCATTTTAAACTTAATTTGTATTGTTTCAGGAGCCTCAGAACGTCTCTAACCATTCTCTTACAAAGGTGTTCCATGAGCGATACTGGAGCTTTAGTTTTGTTAGCCTATACTATCAATTGTTCTTACAATTTACTCAACACTTCATCTTAAGTTGTTGGAAACTTGAAAATTTTGGGTCAGTACTTTCCTCATATTAACCTGTACATTATCATTCACTGTACATTATTAAAAGAATATTGTTGTATTGTGTAGGCTCACATAAGTTGCTACACTTATTTTTTCCTTATTAATACTTCACAGACATTTTAAAAAGCAGAAAAATGTTTAAAAAAAACAGCAAGATTTTGAAATATTTTTTTAAAAATTAACTACAAAAAAGATTGTTTATTTGTCTTCAAAAGTTAGATGTGGTAATTTTCAAAATAACTTACATATGCACTCATATATTAACTTGAGAAGAATAACAAACTTGTGGACTGGAAGTAAGAAGCCGTAAAGGTAAGATGAACTAGAAAATTATCCATTGAGATTATACATCATGATTACATGTTCTTCTTCATCACCTAACTGGATATGTTTTTCTATTATACATTTCAATTAATTTCTTTCTTCCACAAGACTGACAATTTGTCTCATATTTTGAGACTATTTCTTTCATCCTCAGTGTCTTATCCAAAGCTGTTTTAACCCTGCTGAGTTCCTTTCAGGTTTTCAGATTACACTATTAACATATGACCCATTGCACTTCTATTCTGGGACAGCATCAATTTAGGAACTTTCTCCTGGGATATATTTAAATACCGTATGATAAGGCCTCCATGAGAAGAAATTATTCAGAATGTGTTTATAGATGTGAAAACCCTTGCCTAATGCAATCTTAGGCTGCCAAGAGAGAAAAGCGTATCTTAATATATGCTTGGCATACAGTTACAGAAACCCTGCCAAACAAGCTTAATTTTGTGTGAACCTCGAGACTTTTTCTGTGAAACAGCATTTCTTCTGCTGTTCACTATAAAATGAAATGTGCCTCTTAGGTTCAGAGGCTATTATTCACTGTGCTTTGCCTTTTGCATCTGAAGAAGTTGAAACTATTTTACATTCTAGCTACTGAAATAAGTTTGCTGAACTCTGTAGTATTTATTTGAAGAATGCAGGCAGCATTTTTCCTGTTATGCTGATTTGAGGGTAGTTGACTGCCCATGTTGGATTTTTATTAAGGAATTTGCTTAATGCATGCTGTGCTAAATAAAATAGGAGGCGGCTGTTCAATTTAGCCAATTAGTGGCCAGCCTCATTTTAGTAAACACCAAGGGCCCCCAAAATCCTTGTTAAATCTTATTACAATGGCGGTGGGAAAAAAGATCATCAAATACACCATTGAATAAGCTCTAAACGTTCATAATACATTAAAATTCATGCAGATTTAAAAGTTTTTCTAGGGCTCAAGTGGATTTAAATCAATGTAGAATGGCATACTTGTCACAAATAGATATAATATTTTTTTGTACAAATTATATGTGGCTTTTGATTTCTCAGACTAATTAGTATATGTGGTCAAATGTGATAGTTCACACACTGACTAATGTTTGATATTTAATGATAAAAATTATTATCTTAATATGATTTTATCTACAATTATTAACAGTAAAATATACACTATATTTGCTCTATGTAAAATTTTAAGCCAAATACAAATGTGTGATACATCATTCATGACTTCTACAGGAGCTAAAGTTCTAGATAGTTTTAAATGTGAAGTTACAGCATCAAAAATTTGTAAAAAGATACTGAGTCTAATTTAGATTATAAGACAAAACCAAGTTTAAGCAAAATATTTTCAAGAATTTTCTGGATTCTGGACAGTTAAAGGAAGTAATTCAATCCTAATTATAAAGGAACATACAGCTAACCACAGTTAGTACATGCTTGTGACAAAAGGAATTTGTGATACTAGAGAAGAAATATGCTTAAGTCTCTCAACATTATGATTTCTTGAGTAATAGCTGTTATTATTCACTTAACAAGGGATTATAAAAATGAAGGAATTTGTTGAAATTAAACTATGTAAATTCGATTTCATTTATGTTTTTGAAGCTGTTATTAGTTTAACAGGTTCTTAGAATGTACCATATTTCCTACCTCCCACCAGCGGTAAAAATGCTAAATTATCCTAGTTAATAGTTTTATTGCATTAAGTTGTCTCCAATGGTATTATGTAAAAAAATAAAAAGATTAAGAGTTTAATAAAACTGTCTTTCTGAACAACAACAAAAGCAAAATCATTTGCCTCCATGCTTAAAGTGTTGCAAGTAGAAATCACAGCACCGACTTCCCTTCTGCCTCTGCCTGGTCCTTTTGGCTGGGGCAGACACAGAACTGGTCTGTGGAGATACTGAATCTTGAGCCATCCTAGAGGAGCAACTGCACTCAGAGCAGTGGGTAAGAACCCTATCTCACTCCCTAAACCCCAGAGTTACATCTGGGAGCCAGGGATGCTCAGGACCCACCAGCTACCCAAATCCCGCCACTCCAGAATTCCACTTCCCTCCACCCCAGCCTGGTCCTTTTGGCTGGGGCAGACACATATCTGGTCTGCTTCTGTGAAGATACTGAATCCTGAGCCATCCTAGAGGAGCAACTGCACTCAGAGCAGCCAAGGAGCCGCTGCACTCAGAGCAGCAGACACCTAGCTGGTTTGCACTTGTGGAGACATCTTATTCTGAGCCATCCTAGAGGAACCAATGCACCCAGAGCAGAAGGATTTCCAGATCCCAGAGGTAGCCTGAGTCCCAGGAGTTCTTCCACCCAGGAGATTAGGACCATAAGACCACAGAGACATCTGGACTCTGAGGAGCTCTGACACAAGCAAGATAACGGGAAATACAGACTGACTCCAGACTTACACAGGGAGAGCAGGTAACACTAGAGTTAACCAGATGGCAAAAGGCAAGCGCAAGAACATAAGCAACAGAAAACAAAGTTACTTGGCATCATCAATACCCAGTTCTCCCACCATAGCAAGCCCTGGACACCCCATCACACTGGAAAAGCAGGATTCAGAATTAAAATCACTTCTCATGATGATGATAGAGGATTTTAAGAAGGACATAAGTAACTACCTTAAAGAAATACAGGAGAGTACAAATAAACAGGTAGAAGCCCTTAAAGAGGAAACACAGAAATCCCTTAAAGAACTGCAAGAAAACACAAAGAAGGAATTAAACAAAATCATTCAGGATCTGAAAATGGAAATAGAAACAATAAAGAAATCTCAAAGGGAGACAACCATGGAGATAGAAAACCTAGGAAAGAGATCAGAAGTCATAGACGCAAGCATCACCAACCAAATACAAGAGATAGAAGAGAGAATCTCATGTGCAGACGATACCATGGAAAACATTTACACAGTTGTCAAAGAAAATGCAAAATGCAAAAAACTCCTAACCCAAAACATCCAGGAAATCCAAGACACAATGAGAAGACCAAACCTATGGATAATAGGTATAGATGAGAGTGAAGATTCTCAACTTAAAGGGCCAGTAAAGATCTTCAACAAAATTATTGAGGAAAACTCCCCTAACCTAAAGAACAAGATGGCCATAAACATACAAGAAGCCTACAGAACACCAAATAGACAAGACCAGAAAAGAAATACCTCCCATCATATAATAATCAAAACATCAAATGGACAAATCAAAGAAAAAATACTAAAAGCAGTAAGGGAAAAAGGTAAAATAACATATAAAGACAGACCTATAATAATTACACCAGAGTTCTCACCAGAGACTATAGAAGCCAGAAGATCCTGGACAGATATCATACAGACCCTAAGAGAACAAAATGCCAGCCCAGAATACT
Organism: Grammomys surdaster; assembly: GCF_004785775.1. Lineage (NCBI taxonomy): Eukaryota > Metazoa > Chordata > Mammalia > Rodentia > Muridae > Grammomys > Grammomys surdaster. The sequence goes on from NW_021604698.1 coordinate 1,754,035, forward strand.
ATACCCAGCAAAACTCTCAGTTACCACAGATAGAGATTCTAACATATTTTACGACAAAACCAAATGTAAACTATATCTTCCCACAAATCCAGCACTTCAAAGGATAACTGATGGAAAACCCCAACACAAGGAGGTAAACTACAACCTAGAAAAAGCAAGAAAATAATCTTCCAACAAACCCAAAAGAAGATAGCCACACAAACATAATTCCATCTCTAATAACAAAAATAACAGGAAGCAACAATCATTTTTCCTTAATCAGTGGTCTCAATTCCCCAATAAAAAGACACAGACTATCAGACTGGATACACAAACAAGACCCAGAATTTTGCTGCATACAAGAAATGCACCTCAGTGACAAAGACAGACACTACCTCAGAATAAAAGGATGGAAAATAATTTTCCAAACAAATGGACCCAAGAAACAAGCTGGAGTAGCCATTCTAATATCAAATAAAATTGACTTTCATTTAAAAGTAATCAAAAAAGGTAAAGAAGGACACTTCATACTCATCAAAAGAAAAATCTACCAAGGTGAACTCTCAATTCTGAACATCTATGCTCCAAATGCAAGAGCACCTACATACATAAAAGAAACTTGACTAAAGCTTAAAACAAACATTACACCTCACACAATATTAGTGGCGGATTTCAACACCCCTCTCTCAGCAATGGACAGATCATGGAAACAGAAACTAAACTGAGACATTTTGAAATTAACAGAAGTTATGAACCAAATGGGCTTAACAGAACATTTCATCCTAGAACAAAAGAATATACTTTTTTCTCAGCACCTCATGGTACCTTCTCCAAAATAGACCATATAATTGGTCACAAAACAGGCCTCTACAGATACAAAAAGATTGAAATAATCCCTTGCACCTTATCAGATCACCACGGACTAAGACTGGTCTTTAATAATGACAAAACCAATGGAAAACCCACAAGCACATGGAAACTGAACAACTCTCTACTCAATGATGACTTGGTCAAGGAAGAAATAAAGAAAGAAATTAAAGACTTTTTTGAATTTAATGAAAATGAGGAAACATCATGCCAAATCTTGTGTGACTCCATGAAGGCAGTGCTAAGAGGGAAAATCATAGCTGTAAGTGTCTACAAATGAAACTGGAGAGAGCACACACTAACAACTTAACAGCCCAACTAAAAGCTCAGTTTTAATTTCAATAACTAGAACTTTTAGTAGGTAATGAATAATAATTTGATTTGGGGTTATATTGTTCATGAATTAATAAAACACTTTCGTGCATTTTAATTTGAGAACAATATTTAAACTTTCAATTTTAAAGCCAATTAGGAGGGAAGAATTATAATTTTTGTTGTTTCCTTTGCTGATCTACTCGATATCAAAAAAGTCTGTCCTGAAGATTGTCACACAGATGGTTGTCTCAAGTAAGTCATACAGACACACAAACCCACACACATACACACACACAAGCAAATATACATGGATACATGATAGAAATTTTTGTGAGGTTAAGGGGTAAATAGGGGACTCAAGAAGGTGGTATGTGAATGTTCAGTACAAGATGCAGAAGGAAACTTGTCAAATAATTAATAAAAAGTTAATATATTCATCTCCTAATCAAATCAATTATAACACTGTATACCTATATGCTATGTCTAAAAAATATTATAATTAAACCACACTTTAAATGTGGTGGTATGAAGAAATTCCTGAGAGTTAAAAATCTCATCTTCATAAATAAGATTGGTATTTTTCTCAGAGAAGTTTTAAGGACCAGATTTGCTTCCTCTATGCAAGAAGGGTAACACAATGACAGTTTGTGCTTTTAGAGAAAAAAAAAACTGCAGGTGTCTAGAACTTAAACTTTTCACACTCTCCAATAAATTTCTGGAATTGTAAGTTATTTATTTAACGCATTATATTCCAATAACAGTAAGTAAAACACCAAGTTTGGGTTTTTAAATACTTATGCATTAAGTTCCCTAAGATCACTGTGTTATTTATTTATGATGTTATTTATAGTTTCAATGTTGTTAAAGATTAACTGTTTTAATTGATGATAGGCAGTAAAGTTTCAGATTCTAATTCAGATCTCTACAATGCTAGCTTTTCTCTTTCTTCATTTTTCTTTCATTTTTTTGTTTTTCTTTCTTCCTTTGGCTTCACCTCTTCCTTCTCTCCCTTCCTTCCTTCCTTCCTTCCTTCCTTCCTTCCTTCCTTCCTTCCTTCCTTCCCTCCTTCCTTTCTTTTATATGCACATATGTGTATCTATTTATGGATACATGTATATGTGTAGGTACCTGCAAAGGACAGAAAAGATTATTGGTTGGCCTTGAGCTAGAGTCATGGATAGTGGTGAGCTTCCTAATGAAGGTTTTAGAAACTGCTGAGGAACCTCTTCAGGCTCTTTAATTATAAATTTGGTGAAAAATAAAATTATAAAGTAGCAAATATAAAAATAAATATCACTAAAATCCCATTAAGTCTAATATATAAATTTCTTTACCAGCCATATCAGTATTTTTTTCTTCCAGCTACATTGTGAAAACACAGCTTTCCTAATATAAATCATTATGTATCCTCAAACCATAAATGAAACTATACAATTGATGATGATATAAATCAAAATAACAGAAATTCAAAACTAGATTGGAAATGTTAATTTATGAATAATTAGCAAGCATATAGTATATTCTATGTGTTACACAAAAATATATTATTTTTGTATCACTGTGTTATCATCAAACAAATGTTTTCTCTATAAGAAATACAGTTACATGAGCTCATACAAGTGATGAGCTTATATTTTGAGATTTGAATTTTTTAGTGAGGGCTGCTGTTCTTCAAATAGAAAGATAAATGGAGAGAGACCAACAGAGGCTGAACTAACAAATATACAGCATGCGTGAGACAGACATTGGCCCTTGGCACATATGTAAGAGTTGTACAGGTCTGAGTTTGCTGGCAAAAGGGATGTTGAGAACAATATAAACAACAGTTAAAGCTCACATGAAGACCTACAGTTACTTAATCTCTGTATTTAAGTATTATTAAAAACCTTGTAGCAATTAATAATGAACTATATTTTGAGCATCAGAGGGAAATACTGATAATAAACACAGGACAATATAATACTTAGTTTTTTGAAGATGGGAGGAAGGATTGAAGCCAGAGAGGTCAAAGACACCTCAAGAAAACATATAGAATTAATTCATAGAGGCCGACAGACACTGAACTGACAAACACAGAGCATGCATGGGTAGACCTAGGACCTTGGCACATATTTAAGAGTTGTGCTGCTCTGAGTTCATATACGACTCTGAACAGCAGGTGCAAGGGCTGTATCTAACTCTGTTGCCTTGCCTGCCTTTGGATCCATTTCTTCAAACTGGACTGCCTTGCGTAGACACAATAGGAGAAGATGAACCCAATCCTACTGCAACTTGATATGCAAAGGCAGGTTGATATCCATGGAAAGCCTACATTTTCTGAGGAGAAAGGGAGAACAGGAGGATAAGGGTTGAAGGGAAGATGACAAAAAAACAAACAAAACAAAAACAACCTGAGAGGAGATAAAGGTGAGGAACATATAATTGAGATGTAAAGTAAATAAAAAATAAGAAATGTAACTTAAATAATAATTTTGAATTATTAAAAAATAACTAACCAAAATTAGTGAAGTGTGCAAAATAAAATCAATCATTTGTAACTTTTTTATTAATCATTTTATTTACATACATCCAAAATGTTCCCCATTCTCCCAGTCTCCCTCACAAACTTCTTCTCTCCTTCCCCTCCTGTTCATTTCCAAGAGAGTGCCTCCTTCCCCACACACTGAGACATCAATTTTCTACAGAGTTAGTCTCATCTTCTCTCACTGAGGTCAGACAAGGCAACCTTCTGCTACATATGTGGCAGATCGAGTATGCTCTTTAGTTGGTGACTCCATCTCTAGGAGCTCTCAGGCCTCCATGTTAGTTGACATTGATTTTCTTCCTATAGAGTTTCCATCTTTATCAGCTCCTCAGTCCTTCTCTTAACTCTTCCATAGAGGTCCCCGACTTCTGTCCAATTCTTGGTTATGAGTATTTGCATCTGTCTCAGTGAGCTGATGGTTAGAGCCTTTCAGAGAACAGTCATTATAGGCTACTGTCTGAAAGCACAACACAGCATCAGTAATACTGTCAAAGCTTGGTGCCTGCCGTGTGATCGATCCGAAATTGGGCCAATCACAGGAAAGACTTTTTTCTGTCTCTGCTTCATTCTTGTCACTTGCATTTCTTTTAGACAGCAGCAAGTTTGTGTCGAAAATTTTGTAGGGGTTTGGTTTTCCCATCCCGCCACTGGGGTCCTATCTGATTACGGGTAGTGGTCTCTTGAGGTTCCAAATGATCACTGTTGGGCATTTCAGGTACGATTACCTGCACTAAGTCCTGGTAGCCTCCCCATCCCAGGTCTTGGAGACTTCTTAAAAATTCCCTCCAACTTCTACCCGATGCAGCTGCATATTTCCATACATTGTTTTGGCCCACAGGGCCTCTCTCTTTTCTCTCCCCATATCTAACCTTGCTTCCCCCGCCATCACGTTATACCCTCCCCCCACTCTCACTCAGGTCCCTCCTTTCCTCTGGCTCCTATGACCATTTTATTTCCATTTCTAAGTAGGATTTAAGTAGTCTCAGCTGGGTCTTCCTTCTTATTTAATTTCTTTGGGTCTGTGGAGTATATCTTGGGTAATCTGTAATTTTTTTGATAGTATTCACTTATCAGTGAGTATATATCATGATTTCCCATTTAGGTCTACATTACCCCACTCAGGATAATATTTTCTAGTTCCATCATTTGCATGAGAAATTCATGATGTCCTTGTTTTTAATAGCTGATTTTATTCATAACAATGTGCAAATGAACCACATATTCTATATCCATTCTTCAGATGGGGGAATTCTGGGCTGCTTTATGTTTCTGGGTATGACAAATCCAGTTGCTATGAACATAATCAAACATTCATCCTTTTGGTATGGTGGACCATCTTTTGGGTATATGTCCAAGAGCAGTATAGCTGGGTCTTCAGGTAGAACTATTTCCAGTTTTCTGAGAAACTGGCAGATTGATTTCCTTGAGTGGTTGTTCAGTTTGTCATACCACCAACAATGGAGGAGTGTTTCAGTGATTCTTGCCATCATGTGCTGTCACTTGAGCTTTTTGTCTTAGAGTTTCTGATTGGTGGAAGGTCGAATCTCAAGGTCATTTTGATTTACATTTCCCTGATGACTAAGGATGCTGAACATTTCTGTAAGTGCTACTCAAACATTTGAGATTCCTCTGCTGTGAATTCTCTGTTTAGTTCTGTAATTCATTTTTAAGTTGGGTTATTTCATTTATTAGAGTGTAGTTTCTTAAGTTCTTTATACATTTTGAATATTGACCTCTTTCAGAACGATCTCAGAAGATGGAAAGATCTTCCATGAGCATGGGAACATAAGATTAACATAGTGAAAATGACCATTATACCAAATGCAATCTACAGATTCAATTCAAGTCCCATCAAAATGCCAATCCAATTTTCTAGTCCTTGAAAAAGGAGTTCTCAATTTGACATGGAAAAACCCAAAATAGCCCAAACAAATTTGAACAATAAAATAATATCTGGAGAAATCAACATCCTTGATCTAAAACTGTACTACAGAGGAATAGTGATAAAAGACCACTTAATATTGGTACAAAGATAGAGAAGTTGATCAATAGAATAAAGTTGAAGACCCAAAAATATATCCACACACCTAATGACACTAGATTTTTGACAAAGAATCTAGAACCGTACATTGGAAAAAAAGAAATCATTTTCAGTAAATGGTGCTGGTATAACTGGATGTCTGCATGTAGTACAATGCAAATTGATCCACATTCATCACCCTGCACAAAGCTCAAGTCAAAGTGGATCAAGGACCTCAACAGAAAATGAGATACACTTAATATGACAGAAGAGAAATTGGAAAATAGCCTTGTATGCATTGGCACAGGGTACAGTTTCCTGAACAGAACACCAATGGGTTGAAGATTTAACAATTGATAAACAGGACCTCTTATAACTGAAATACTTTTGTTAGTAGAAGAATACCATCCATAGAAGAAAAGGACAGCTTACAGATTGAAAAAAGATCTTCACTAGCCCTACAATCATTTGTAACCCTAACAAATACTTATTTTTTTATTTTATCAAATTGATTAAAAATTTAAAATGTTATATATATTTCAAATCTTTAGTTGTTTTAATACCTTTCTTTTGTTTTAGTATTGTCTTTTTTAGTAAGTATGTTTGTTTTAAGACTGGAGACTTTCCTTAGGTTCTGTTACATGGATTCCACCTCTAACACTGAGCTATATTTCCGGAAACATTTGAGAACTCATTTAAATAGTTGGAAACTAGTACAATATTCTAATTCTGCGTCAACCATGATTGCATTAATTAGTATATGATGGTTTGATTTTATTGCAACACATCACAGAGGATTCACTTGTTAGCAAGTCAGCATCTGAGTCAACAATCTAAAGCAGAAACACATTAAAGGAAATAACCTTTCCTATAATAAATATTTTGTAAAATGGATATAAAATTATACCCAAAACTTGGTTGATAAATTAGATTTAATATAGTTTATATACACTTTAGAATTTAAGCTATCATTTTAAATTATGAATGTACTGAAACTCAATGTGTCTTTTGATAGAATCACCTGAGCACAGTGTATTTTATTCCATCATTTTTCTTAAAAAGTAAGATATGTATCTTTCAAATAGAACTTTATTACCAAGCATTTTTAAATGCTAATACAATAAGGCTAATACAATCAAGGTAAAATTAAACATTTTATTGGGTGTTACGACTCATACTGTTCTACTTTCATTCTTTATTGAGATGGATACCACAAGTAAAATGTCTTGAAAGTGAAAAGAGTCTATTTCATTTTAGGCTTCTCAGTAGTAGGCTTCTCCGTCATTAAGAAAACTCAGTGCAGGAACTCAAATCAGAATGGAGGCAAAAATTATGGAGGAAATTTGCTTACTGGCTTGGTCCTCATGGATTATATAACTTATTTTCTTATATAATAAAGGACCCATTTTCCAAGGATGACAGCTCTCACAGTGTGGTGGACCTACTCACACCAACTATCAATAAAGATAATGCGTTACAGAGATGCTCCCTCTTTAATTGGATGCAAGTAATCACCCACTAGATTTTCTCTCTCTTTCAAGGTGTCCCTACTTCCTGTCAAGCACACAGGCCAACACTCTTGCCTCTATTCACCCCACTAAGAGACACAAATTCAGAACAACTATGGCCACACACTGGTGTCCTCTAACATACATAAACAGAAAACATAAGGAAAAAAGTTGTTTGTAAAATAACAATGATGCTCAATGAGCTAATTTAAAATATTGGTTTAATAGCTTTGTTTTATATTTTCAAATTACAGTTTGATTATTTTTAAAAATTTTTATACAGTATATTTTAAACATATTCTTTTTCCTCCCCCAATTCCTGCTAAATTATTTGCACTACTCTATACACAGAATTTTTATGTTCTCTGTCTCATTTCTTAAAACAACACACAAAAAACAAAAACAAAACAAAACACATAGAGTCTGTTTTGTTTTGGGCCCCTACAAGGGAACATGAGTCCTGTCCTGGAGTGCTGGAGATACACTCAGTGTCGATCCACTGTCGAAAACTGAGCTTACCTTGCCCACCATGTGTCAGTTTCAAATTGTTTCTTGGTTAGGGACAGGACTCTGAGCCCAATCACCTTTCTCCATACAGAGACTCTCTCTGCCTTGAATTTTTACAGGTGTTCTGTATGCTTACACAGTTTTTCTGAGTCATATGTACATCCATTCAGGTTGTAAAAGATATGGTTTCTATACAGTCATCCACCACCTCTCCCTCTTAGAATGCTTCTACAGCCTAATCCATATAGATCCCCGTAGATCTCTCAGACTTGACTGCAGGGTTTTGACATAAAAATCTCATTTAGTGTTAAGTACTACAAAGTGTCTCATTCTTGGCAAATTGTCTATTTGTGTGCCTCTGTCTTAATTACCATCTACTGCAAGAAGTTTTTCTGGTGAGGGTTGAGAGATACACTGATTAATGAGTATGGTAGTATGTCATTGAGAGTCACATTTTAACTATGTTGCCTTGTATACATATGTATATGTATTATATTTACATTATATGTATACATGTATATTATAATACATGTATACATGCATGTATAATACATCATGTCTAGTTGAGTCATTGACTCTCTTGTATATATCAATTCCATTTAAATTTCTTTTTTATGTATATATATTTTAGGAAACTTCTAGAGTAGTATTTTTCCATCTGGCTTTTCAATAGTCTTCAAATGTTAATTTTTCATCCCCATATTTCCTCCTTTACTCTGATTTTACATAACCTCCCCATAAATCATACTACTCTATTTTTATCCTGTTCATCCCTCATCCTATTCCAGTCTTCATCCTATTCCACCTTCCTTAGAAGAGGGCTTGCCCTTTGAGTACTTGCTAGCTACCTAAACTCTTTGGATATCATGAAAGAACCTACACATTCATAAAGCACTAAAAGTAATAAAACTTAGAGAAATCATAGAATATTTTCTTCTTTATGCATCTCCATTACTTCACGTAGGATGATGGTTACTAGCTCCACTCATTTATCTACAAATTTCCTAATTTTACTTTTAATAACATTTGAGTGATAGGTCCTTAATTTAGGAAAACACAAATGAGTTAATACTTATACTTGATAGCAGGTATGCCTTTGCCACAGAACATATTCATGGAGCCATATATTAAGAAAGGGGATTGCTTACAGCAGAAGGAAAGACTATCAAATCAAAAAGAAATTTTAAAGTTATTACAAGACCTCTGGCTACCCAAGAAGTTGGCAATTATTCATTACCTTGGCCATCAAAAGGCAACTACTATGACAGCAAAATGCAATTAGAAGATAGATGCAGCAGCAAAGGCTGCTATCCTTAATCCTCTGCTAACTCTGGCCCTTCAGTTGCCAGACCTGGGCCACCTATACTGCCAGACAAACCTATATATTCTATGGAGAATATTGCTTATATCAGGAATAAGTTACCTATTTCTCACAAGCTCAGAGACTGGTAGATGACAGGGCACTGTAAGCTAATCCTGCCTGACACATTTACTCAGGACCTATTCCAGCACATCCACCAAACAGCACACTTGGATACAAAGAAAACAGAAGATCACATTCTATGTGTGGACTTAAAGGTTATTGTTCTAAATTCTTTGGTAGAACAAATTGCTTCTAAGTGCTTTACCTACAAGCTCACCAATGCATACAATCAGACCAAAGGAAAAAAGCTCCCTGCAGGGAGGCACCAAACTGGGTGCCTATTGTGACATGGATTTCACTGTGGTAAAGCCAGGAAACTATGGCTACGGGTATTTATCATTACTTGTAGGTATTTTTTTCCTACCAAGCATGAAATGGTTTAGCCTGTGATCAAGAAGATATAAGAAGATTTCCTTCCTAGGTATGATATGCCATCTATGTTGAGCTCTGATAATGGACCTGTCTTCCCCAAGGCCATTGCAGCAGATTGGAAATTACATTGTATCTATAGGCCCCAAATTTCAAGACAGAGAAGATGAATAGAACTCTAAAAGAAAGCCTTACCAAATTGACAATGGAGACTGGAGGGGACTGGGTGGCTATTCTCCCCTTTACCCTCTGATGGGTTAGGAACACACCCTATACTTTAGGACAGACCCCCTTTGAGACCAGGTTCAGAAGGCCAACTTCCACAACTCCTAACCTAAAATCAGATGTATTAACTGAGCTTGCTAATACATAAGTTCTTGATTCTTTCAAGAGTCTTGCCCATACCCAGAAGTTTGTGGCCCTGGCTAAAGGTGGTTTACGAGGCTGATTCTCTACTTATCCTCCAACACTATTGGCCTGATGTTTGGGAGTTCATCAAAGGACATCAAAGGGAATTCCAAGAACCACACTGAAACGGATCATGCATAGTTGTTCTGACCACTCCCACTGTCATCAACCTGGATTCCTCACACTCATGATGGCCTAGCCAACCTTCGCGCAGACCTGGAATATATCATACACAATGCATCCAACAATTACAACTCTCTAAAGCTTCTGTGCCTTCCTCTTTTTGTAAGTTGCTTACAATATTTTATCTAAAAAAAATCTATGTGATACCCATGCAAAATAATTTTAATATATTCAAATACTCTTTAGATTTTAAAACATATGTACTCATCCTTTATACTGCTACTCAAATCGATATTCTGAATATCAAATATTTATAAATTTTTAGTGACACTCAAATTTAGAGGATACTTTACTATATATTCAGGATATTGTGGAATTTGTTCTTACATTACTAAACTAATTGTTTTTTTATTGTTTGTTTATTTGTTTGTTTTTAACATATTTACTGTCTATGACATTATAAATGTCTTATCTAGTCTCATGGTGACTTCATATGTTAATTTATAACTAGAAATCTCAACATATGATAAAAGTGGTAAGTCCATGGGCAAATACTCACATGAGTTTTGGTCTGATGGTGTTACTCATCTTAAGGCATACACATAAAAGGCGTAAAGAGAAAACCTGATAGATCTATGAAAAAACTGTCGGTAGGTAACTCTGAATGATTCTGGCCAGGCCTGGCAAATTGTTTTATTTATTTCAGACATAAGTATCCAGTCTGGATGATATGTAAGTAGATGATTTACAATTAATATTAATTGATATGCTATATTACTGTCTGCTTCCAGACATTGTTAAGATTAGGTAGATTTTGATCTTACAATTTTTATTTTTATGTACAATTTGAAAAATTTTAAAATAATTTCATATGGTGGGCTGAGTTTTTGAAAATCGATTCACTTTACGTTCTAAAAAATATTATGTATAGATCTTTAAAAATTATATGTGCAATATGTTTTCTGTACTAACACAAAAATGTAAGTTTGGATCCATAGAATCCATAGAATCACTGCCAAACAATATATATATATATATATATATATATATATATATATATATATATATATTAATGTAAAAAGTTGTTATATACTGGGATATATATAACAGACAGTGGGTCAATTTTCTCTGCAAGCATTTCAACTCCTAATAGATTCATTAAATTCCATTTATAGGTTCCATCTAACAGTTTCAAGGAAATGACTTTGTACATCAATGATTATAATTTATAAATATTATATTTATAAGTTTATGCGTTTGATAAGGGAACAAAGGGTAATATTTTACATTTAACTTTCTATGTTTTTGTTGCAAATAATAAGAGATTTATTTTCTTGGTTTATATGTCCCATACTATGCTGAGTTGCTTATCAGTTGCTTTGAATTCTTTGCCTTCCTTAGATTTCTTTCCATACAAAATTAGATGTAACACAAGAAGTTAGCTTTCTTCTGGACATTTCCTATTTTTACAGTTTAACACAGAGTAATACATGAAGCTAATCAATAGAAATGAGTGCAGTAGAGCACACATGCATTTATAATCATACCGATTATAATCACACATGAAAATACTCACTCTGACTTTTAAGAAATGCTTTATAAATCTGTTAGAGGATGTTTAGTTCTAGTCCTAAGTTGTTAAGATTTATTATTTATAAATATGCATCAGTTGTACAAAATCTTTCTCTGTGTCTATGTAATGAGTATGTGCTTAGTCTACACATTGTGGTAATTCATGTACATAGGCATTTGTCCTTAACTTGATTAAACCCTCTTATTTCATGTCAAGTGGTCTTTTTAGACCTTTAGTCTTAGAATCACGTATTTCTCTTGAGAGAACAAAAATAGAAAATAATCTCTGATTTCACAATCTTCAGGAAGGAACTACTACTATAAGTGACGCAATAATTTGCAATGCATCTGTTCACTTCTGACTTTACTTAAGGTTTTGTGTGTTGAATCTCTCAATGTTTTATATTTAAAGTGTTAACATTTTGATTTTTTCTCATTAGATATTTATAATTTCATTAATAATGTATGGGATAGTCTTTTAGATTTGAAGATTTTTCTCCCCTATTACTCTTCTATTCTCTCTGTTTGCATCAATTTTATTTACATTATTATTTAGTGTAAAAATACTGGCTTTAGAGCCACAGTCCAGTAGCTCGGCATCTGATAGAATGATTTTTTTCTCATTTCTTGAGAACTTTGAGTGCATTTAAGGACATCTGCACCTTCTGTGAATGTAGCCTTGCTCTTTACCACCAGCTAGTTTAGTATACATGTTTCTCAAATATCCAGCATGTTCTTTTTTCATCCTCCACAGTTTAAAAGTCTAGATACTTGTAGTTCATGAACCACAGATTCATTTTGCATTTTAATCTTTATTTATGTAATATGTTTCCTTCTACAATTACAGATTATTTTAAAAGTATCTTACAGTATGGGGGCTATAAGTGTCTAATTTGTTAGACAGGACAATGATATGGGCATTAAAGCATATGGAGAGGTGTAATTAATTGACTAGAATGCCAGAATTTTGGCATGCAGATCATAAGACATTAATAAGTCACCTAAAAAAGCATGATTAAAAAAAAGGCAGTTCAATTATCTAGAGTATAAAGCCATGATTTTGGAAAACTACAAAGTATATAAAAATAGAGAATGACACTTAAGATAAACAAATGGAACAGATAACTCTGATGAACACCTCAAAGTGTGAACTTGCTGTAGTGAGATTAGTATGCAGTACTTCCTTTGATGCACTGTCAAGCCAGCTCTGAATAAAGAAATGTGAGCATACAGTGCAAAATTAGATTGACATTGCAATAAATAGCATTACATATTCTTTATTATTGTTACTAGAAAGACTTGTTGTGCATAATTAAATTACTCCCAGCCATCATGAAATAACTCCAAACTTATAAATTATATGAAGAACTCATTAAGGTCTTTCGGTATGACTATAAGGTAGAAATGTTGAAATATATTAACCCCATTTCCTTCATTTTGTTTTCAGACTAGAAGAAATTCTTAAATTTGAAAATAGAAGGGAACCATAAGTAAAGCACCTTGTTATATTTTAGAATAGATTCTCTAATGCTTTATTACTTACTATCAGAACTAAGAGAGGTGGAAAAAGAACCACACATTTCAGGCATTTTGGAAAGGAAAACAAATATGAGTGATGCACATGTGTGGGCGTGCACGTTCGTGTGTGTGTGTATTTGGATTTTATTCAGTTATTTATATGAAATATTTTAGTTATCTCTTTCTTTTCTTTTCCTCCTCTACTTTTCTTGTTTCTTCTCTTTATTTTATAGCTTTATTACATTTAAAAATGTTTCTATTAATTCTTGGAGAATTTCATGTATGCATACATCTTTTGATCATAACCACCCCCAATATTTCTCATTTACACTCCTAATCACACACCATCTAAACTATATGAACTTTATTTTATTATTAAAAAATAAAGCATGTATTTCAGTTTTTGTCTTCAGTATACTCATTAGCTGGACCATGGTAAACCAGCTGGTGATTATAATTTCTAAGAGAATTAAATTTCCCATGTCCCATTAGCCATACTTGTTAATAGTTCCTTTTCTAGGAACTGGGTATTATATGAGTCTCTCCCAAATACACACTGGAGTTTTTATTAGGTTATTTGTGTAGGCAACACACATATTTGGGAGTTCATGTGTTCAAAGGTCATGAAATATCTAGAGAACACTATTTGGCCCCATTCTTCCTTTACCGCTCGTCATTAAAATCTCTCTTGTTTATTTTTTTAAATGAAATGCTAGACTACAGCCACATATGCAAAGGAATAAGATGTAAATTTTTCACTTAAATGACAGGTGATGACTAGTGAATTTAAAAAATATTTTTTTCACAGACAAGAGGTACTTTATAGACACATAAGGCAGTCAAGAATATTGAGCACTATTGATGTTAGCAAAATTTAGAATGAAATCACAGAAGTGGGTGGCAAATAATCAAAGATAATATATGATTCTTAGACTAGATATGAAATATATAAGAAAATGGATAAAGAGAACTAAAACAACCTAACAAAGCAAAGCCATGTAGAAATTCTTGATTCAATAACAACATCAGTGGAAAACTTTTCCTTAATGAAATTGAAAATACTAAGAAATTCAACATTTATTTTCAAAGTAATATTTATAAAATTATTTATTTTTAAATGGTTACAAAATGTTTATAGTTATATATATTCTGATCTTAGCATGCACTCATTTTTCAATTCAGGTGTGATAAATGAATGAAATAATTTTTTCTTAAGATTTACATTTGAGATGCTATTCTTTTCACCAGATATCACATACCAAAACTCCTATTTTTAGTTATTAGCATGCATTCATCAATAAATATTTTTATATTGCTTCAGTCAGTTTTTCCTACTCAGCATTTGGAGCTACCATTCAAAGATCAACTTTGATGGCAACAATAATTTTAGATCACATAGTACGAGACAAGTTGTCATTTTGTTCCAGACTAAACTTAATCTAATGACTTCAAGTTCTATTGATCAGTTACAAATGGTAGAATTATGTTTTCATAACTGATAGCAATCCACTGTGTATGTGATCTGCAATTTTGGAGTTGCCATTCATCAGTTCAAGAATATATATTTTGTTTCATTTTAAAGTATATTGTGAAAAATGCTAAAACAAGTACAGGAGGGCAGATGAATTATCCATGGACATATGTAATTTCTATTGTATATTTCCAGAGTTTGAGCATTAGTAGTTCATATAATCATTCTAGATAGATTTTTTACTCTCTAAATAGAAATTTTATTCTAGCTTACATTTTGTATATTGTGTTTTAATCTACTTACATGATTACAAATATTTTTACCTGTCTAGTTTTCCATCCTAAAAATTAAGTGTGTGTGTGTGTGTGTGTGTGTGTGTGTGTGTGTATGTCTATTGATAGGGCCAATAATGGAAAAAATAAATTAGAATGTGTTTAATAACAACATAAAAGTTTATTAAATATATAGTTTATTTTGATATTATTTGTCATTTTTACTATATCTTCTCTCTGTTCTTTTCTTGTAGTTTTAACTTAACTTTAGATGCCAAGAATTTAATAATTCAATGTCAATTCAACTCATAAAGCAAAATTATCCAATTTGAGTTGTTGCAAATATGTAGAAAATTAATATTGATTAATTCACAGTATTTCATAGAGATGGGTAAATTTTAACATAAGTCAGATTTGGGTGCAAACTAACTCTGAATTACTGAAAAAATGGATTGATAATCATTTCACTCATATTTCCAATTTGACACTAATGTTTTGTTGATAGTATTACTCAACTTATTGAAACTTTGCATTTAGTATATTAGATGCAAAGTAAGTCAGTGATAATGATGGCCCAAATTTTCTAAAATGATATAAAAATATGATACAATTTTTATTTCATTGTAATATTTTGCAGCAGTAAAATATAAAAGATGGGTAAGTAATATTCTGTTAGTAGTATAATGTGGAAATTGATACTGTGATAAATTTCTAACTTTCAACATTCTGTACAAAGCAAATTTGTGTATTGTTCAACAATGTGATATGTATTTTGTACATGGATTTACTTTACAAATTTATATACTGAATTCAGGGTCAATCCCATCAGTTCTCTCCCAACCCTGGGGCCCAGAGAAGAGACTCTCAGCTTTGGCGACCCTAGATAACGCCAGCTGTTCTCCTGCCCTTCCCAACCCCATCTTCTGTCCATTCTTCCTATCCCCCATGATGGTGATTATGCATTCACACTTTATCTCTATCATCTTTTGATGGTAGTTGCTATGTCTACCATTATGACCATGGGCGACAGGATGACAAATTAGGGTTTGATTCCAGAGAGGAACCCTGGGGAAAATCTGCCACAACCAAGAAACTTCTGATCTGAGAAATCAGTGATAAAAAAATATGTAGGACTCTGTCAAGTCCCTACAGTTGGAATGAGTTCCACTTTAATTTTATGAAAATTTCTTTCTCTTACACAACACATCAGAACCACAGTTTCTCCCATTTTCCACTAACCTTCCTTCTCTAGATCTATTCCTTCTCCAATTCAATTCAGAAAGAAAACAACCAAACAGGACATAACAAAATACATTAAAAGACTCATATCCAGGTTGGACAAGGCAACTCAAAAAAAGAAGAGTACCAAGAACAGGCAAAAGAGTCAGAAATACAAATTCTCCCACTGTTAGTAGATCCAAAATAATGTCATGCTAAATGCCATGGTAGATACAAAGAGCTCCTGGTGCACATGTATGCTTGCCACTTCTGTCTCTTTGAGCCCTGTATTGTAGATTCAGTAGGCCATGTTCTTCTGCTATTCTTCATTCCATCCTAAAATCTTTCCTTCCCCTCTTTCATGGGATTTCCAAATCTTCCAGGAAGGGACCTGATGGAAAACTTCAGCTTAGTCTTTCTATCTGAATAGTGTCTGACTGCAGCTGCTTCTCTCTGGTACCGTAATAAGCATCTCTGAAGATGACTGGATAAGACATAAATCTTTAAGTATAGCAGCATATCTTTAGGAATCATGTGACTGATTCATTTTCTAATTTATTTTATTTAATTTTATTTTACTTTACTTTTGTGAGCTCTGGTTAGTTCTACCTTAGGTTTCTGGGCTATCCAGTCATTGGTTCATCCCAAGTGAGGTAACCCAGATCCAGAAGGACAAATATGGTATGCTTTAACATATCAGTGAATGTTAGATCTTAAATGAGTAAAAATCGAGCTACAATTTACAGACCTAGAGACATCAGCTAAAATGAAATAGTCTTGTGGGTACTAAAATAAGTTCTGAGAAGGTAAAATAGAATAGATTTTCTATGGGTCCACTTCAGGTCAGTTGGGATGGAAACAAAAAATATCAGATGGAGTTGGAAAGGAATGGAGGGAAGGAATGTAGGAAAGGGACAGCTGGAATCAGGGAGCATTGTGAGGGTGTGAGGAAACAAGGTAAACCACTAAGTTCCTGGAATTTATGAGGGTGACCCTAACGTGGGCTCCTAGTAGTGGAGGATATAGAGTTTGAACAATTTGACCAAAAGTGGCCATGGATTTAAAGAAGAGAAAAGAGAGAGGGGGGGGAGGGATAAGAGAGGGTTTGGGGGAGGAAGGAAAATGATGGAGAAATATTGTAATTATTATCTCAAAAAGAAAATAAAACATCATAAAACTAAAGTTGAAAAGAAGTTACTGAAGAAAACTCAAGCCAATTCCTGGGTGACACTCACTCACACACATGTACAAACAAAAATGCATATATGAATGTATTTATATCACAAAGAAACTTCCTACTTACATATGCACATAGAAACCTGTATATATACATGCCCGTGATAACAAAATCAATATTTATAAAGACAAACACATACAAATAGACACATACACTCACACTTATACACAAAAATAAAAGTGAAAAGCAGGTTGTGTTTTAGACTGGATATTCTGTAAATAGTCCTCTTGATATATTTTTTGTTCTAAATTATTTGTTTGATATGTTTTTCCTTAATACATTATTAGTATATTTTGCATATTTTTATTTAAATAAAACTTAATTATAAAAAAGGAATTTAAAATCACATTGAGTTTAAACTACTTTTAAGATTAGATGAAGCCAGAAGCACTAAGAGAAAATTGTAGCAAGAGAATTACATTCTTCCCTAGAACATGAAACATTAACAATATTTTATAGCAAAAAATATTTTAAATTTTAAAGAAAGTTAAAATCATATTAGTTATTGTTCTTACAAATGATAGTTACTGAGCAATCTATCAGAGAAGGAACTTTAAATAATTAGCATGTAATAAACAATAAATTGGATACTCAGTTTTGCAGAAATATTTCCAAGATGAAAAGTTACCACAAAAAGTATGTATGTCAAAAGATGAAAAAGCTTATGAAAATAAATTGATGTTTTATATATAAAGTTAATAATAAAGGACACCAAAAAGTGAGAAACTAAAAAACAATAAACAAGTTAGAAAAGAATGAGCTATGCAAGTAATAAAATCAGCAATCAATGAAGTGCGAACTAAATAAACAATAAGAAAGAAAAGTAAAAGTATGTATTGTCTTTGAAAAGATAAATAAATGAACCAAAAGTTTGCTAGGGTGAGTAATATAAAAAAGGAGGCTCAAAAACTAGTCAAATAATATGAAATAAAATGAAAGCATTACTAGTTCTACTAAGGACAGTTAAAAGGCTAAATTGCTCTTAACTCACCAATTTGTTCTACACTTTGAATAGTTAGTGTGAATCAACTCAAATTCCTCAAAGAAAATGAACACATAGAATGTTTATAAACTAATTTTAGAATTGCAGGAATCATTTTGATAACAAAAGCTAGAGAATATAGTCTAGTAATTATTCTAGTCTAACAGATGAGTAAAAAAAAAATCATATTAAAATCCTGACTAACTAAAATCAACCTCATGGCAAAATCATCATTAACCTGATCACTTGTTCCTATGGTGCAATAATGAGTCCAGATGCACACATTCTTAAATGTGATGTGCCACATAGCATGAATGAAAGGAAGAACACATGATTATTTAAAGAGCTGCAGGAAATCCATTTGAAAATTTTGACACACTTTGATGATTAAAATTCTCAAAATAGTAGCAATGCATTGAATGAACTTCAAAAGAGTAAAGGCTAAATATGACAAAGCCACAGCTAATATTATAATAAACAGTGAAGATGTTTAAATGTCCCACTAAAATCATTGATGATAATCAGGGATGATCATTTAGAGAATAAAAACTAGGGTATAATTGTGAGAACTTTCTAAGCCCTGATCATCATAGCTCTGCCATATAAAGGCTTTTGCTTCATGTACCATTTAGATAATATGGGAGGAGAAGAATCCCATGTAATCACCTTTTTAAAATGTTATCAGTTCACTTTCCAACATGATGTAGAAGTTCATATGAGGTTATAAGTTTGATGGAGGCTGAGAAACATTCTTATATGTGGAAAAAAAAGAACAATAATTGACAGTGAAGTTATAAATCATTTTGATTAAGGGAAGTGACACTACTATCTTCTCCTTTAGAGTTTTCACCTCTACAGCCAGTAATGAGTTGTTGGCTAAATTTAGAGTATCAAGTATGCACTCTCTTAGCTTGAGAACTACTTAAGTCCAACTAGGTGGCTATTAAATGCGACCTAAATGTAAGCACCATTACTGAACCTCTTAGAATATATAATCATCATTCTGGTCATTCATGTTACTTAGTACAGTACAGCTTAAAATAATGACTGATTATTTTTCCCCTACCAAAGTCTGCATGACTCAATCAATATTATGAGTGCATGTCCTCAGTAAGGTGGTTCTCTGTTGAGATCCAGCAATGAACAATGCTGAGGAAGAACCAACTGAGTATGATGCTGAATCCTTTGAGTATATGCCAAAAAGAAAATGATATAGCTGGCTACTATGAGACATTCATTTCTATCTTTTTAAAATGTTCCAACACTAATTTATAGAGTGATTATACAGTTTGCAACATTATAAAGAGTGAATGAAGGCTCCCTTTGTCCCATGTGGTTGTCAGCATTTGTTGGTTGTTGTTGTTGTTCTTTAATATTAGTCATTCTGCCTGGAAAAGGATAAAATATTAAAATAGTTTAAACTTGCATTTCCCTACTTGCTAATAATGTGAGCACTTTTTGAAATACTTCTTATCTATTGGTATCTTTCCTTTGGAGAACTCTTTATACAAATCTATATCCTAGTCTTTTTAATTAATTCATTTCTTTTAAACTCCAAATTTTATTAACCTCCCTGCCCACCCTCCAACTGCTCCACATCCCATACATCCTCCCTACCCCTGGTCTCCATGATGACACCCCACCAGACCTCTAAACTCTCTGGGGCCTCCAGTCTCTTGAGGGTTAGGTGCATCTTCTCTGAGTAAACCCACACCAGCTAGTCCTCTGCTGTATATGTGTTAGGGTCCTCATATCAGCTGTGTATGCTGCCTGGTTGGTGATTCAGTCTTTGAGAGATTTCAGGGGTCCAGGTTAAATGAGACTGCTTGTCCTCCTACAGGGTTGCCCTCCTCCTCAGCTTTTTTGAGCCTTTCCCTAATTCAACAACAGGGATCAGCAGCTTCTGTTGATTGGTTGGGTAAAAATATCTGCATCTGATTCTTTCAGCTGCTTATTGGGTCTTTTGGAGGGCAGTTAATTGGGTTATTTGGGTTACTTTTTTTGTGTGTAGTGTGTATGTATGTGAGGGAGTGTGTGTTTGTGAGTGTTTTCTTTGTTGTTTGTTTTTACTTACTTTGTTTTACTACTTTACATACTCTTGATATAATTCTCCTTATCACACATGTATGTATAGATGGCATAATTTACTCCCATCCTGGAGCCATCTTCTTTACCTGCTTGATTCTATTTTTTGCTGTACCACACTTTTTAGTTTTTCAAGGTCTCATTTGTCAGTTGCTGACGTTACTTCTTGAGCAAAGGGAGTCTTATATAGAAAGTACCCACTATATCTATACATTACAGTGATTTTCCATTCCTCACCTATGTGTTTTAACATATCAGGTTTCTAATCCAGGTCTTTGATCCATTGACATAGATTATTATTGTATACAGCAATAAAGATATGGCTTATTTCATTCTTCTGTATGTGGAAATTCAGTTTTCCCAACACTATTTGCTGAAGATGCTTTCTTTTTTTACCTCTTTAGTGTATATTTTGATGTCTTTGTCAAATATCAGTTAAGAATAATTATGTGTACACATGATTGGTTCTTCTGGTTTGTTCCACTGATGTATAAGTCTCTTTATGTGACAATACCATTCTGTTTTTATCACTATTCTTCAATAATTAACCTTGAGCCTTAGAATAGTTATTCTTTCAAGGCTCTTCCTTTCTCTCAGTGCTACATTTTCTACCTGGGATGTTTTGTGGCTTCAAATGAAATTAATTTTTCATAAAAAATTTCTATGAAGAATATTTTGAGGATTTTGAGTGGAACTGCATTGACTCTATCAATTACTTTACATAGGATAGTCATTTTCACATTATTAATTCTCCCAATGCACAAGAATGGGAGATTTTTTCATCTTTTATATTTTTTCCAACTTTTTTTCAGAGATAAAAATTTTCTCTCTAGAAATCTTACAGTTTGTTTAATTGGTAGATTTATAAAGGCTCTTGAAAAAAAATGCAAGTTATTTCACTGTTGGCTTAAGGTTTTTTTCTGTTGGTGTAAAGAAATCCAGTAGAGTTTTAGAATTTATTTTTTCTGTCTGTAAATAAATGTAATTTGTTTTTTTCTCTTGCTATTTATATCTCCTTAATTTCTACTTTGTTCTTATTACTCTAGCTAATGCTTCTAGCAATATATTTAAAGCTGTGGGCTTAGTGAAAAGCTCAGATACATCCCTAATTTAACGAGATTACTTCAAGAATTTCTCCATTTAGGATGGCATTGGTTGTTTGATAGTCATATGTAGCCTTTATTATGTTGAGCTATGTTCCTTGTAGTACTATTCACTCTATGACTATTGTCATGAAGTCATGTTGGATATAGTCAAGGAGTTTTCAAGTATTTCTTGAGACTATTTGCTCTAAGACTTAATTTCTTTCATTCATTAATATGATTTATTATATTCATTACTTATCCATGTTGAACATTCTCAGATCATGACAATTAATGCAACTTCACTGTACTGTATAATCAGTTTGATATATGACTGTATTCAATATGCAAATACTTTGTTGAAAAATTTTATGTGTTATTGAAGTATTGGCATACAGTTTTTTTGTTGATGTTTGTGGTGTTCCTTACCTGATATTTGTGAGCTAGGGTAGTATTGATTTTGTAAAGGTTTACAAAACATCTTTCATCTTGCTGGTTTTTTAAAACTTTTTTTTGCCATCGTTATTTATTCATTCATTCTTATTTATTTATTTATTTATTTATTTATTTATTTATTTATTTAATGTTCATTGGTGTTTTGCTTGTACGGAAGTCTGTGGGAAGTTGTTGGGTCCTCTGAAACTGGAGGTGCCATGTGAATGCAGGGAATTGTCCTTTGGAAGTGCAGCTTCTGCTCTTAACTGCTAAGTCTTCTGTCCAATGCCCTCACTTCCCTTCAATATTGAATAATTTTAAAATCTTTAACTATAAATTTTTTAGTCTATCTGAATTCTGTTGTGAGTCTTTTGAGCCTAGACATTTCATTGTCATAAGAATTTTATTACTGTTTTAATGTTATTAATTTTATATGATGTGTTTATTCTACTGATCTCTTCTTAGTTTAAATTTGGTAAGTTGAATAAATGTACATATTTGTTAAACATTTTAGATTCTCTGACTTACTAAAATACATATTTTTATAGTATTTCCTTAAAAGTGTATGAATTTCTTTGATATCTGTAGTAAATTTTATTGTTCACTTATGATCTTGCTAAATTGTTTCCTCTCTTCCTTTGTTTTGATTATTTTGTTTAAAGATCTGTCAATCATATTTATCCCTTCAAAGAACTTATCCTCATACTCATTGATCCTTTGTCATATTTTATTGATTCTATTGCATTGATTTCTGTTCTGAATTATGATTTCTCACATACTGGATTTAATGTTTTTATTCATGTTTGAGTCATAGTTTTCAATATTTTCATAGTAATTCTTTAGTTTTAGTAACATTGCTATGACCTTGGATCTATTAAAATTGTATACCAAATAGGAAAAATATTCATTTTTATTGTTTATTTTATTTATTTACATTTCAAATGTTGTCCCCATTCCCAATTTCCCCTCCATATCCCACCATCTCATACCCCCTGTCCCTATGAGAGTGCTCCCCCACCCACCCACCCACTTCTGCCTCACTGCCCTAGCTTCTGCCTATGCTGGGGCAACAAGCTTTCACAAGACCAAGGGCCTCCCCTCCCATTGATATTATATAAGGCCTTCCTCTGCTACATATGCAGCTGGAGCCCTGGGTCCCTCCAAGTGTACTCTTCAGTTAGTGGTTTAGACCCTGGGAGTTCGGAGGGTTTGGGGTTTGGTAAGTTGATATTGTTGTTTTTCCTATGGAGTTACAATCCCTTCCAGCTTCTTCTGTCCTTCCCTGAACTCTTCCACTGGGGTCCCTGTTTTCATTTTTATTAAATGATAGGAACATATAACTTTTTGTTATTAAAAAATATGAACAATCTATACAAATTAAAGTAATACATTCATGGCTGTTGACTAATATCTAATAAGCAACTTAACATTTTGTGAATTAATTAATTAATTAATTAATAGACAAATAATGAATGACAAAGGTACTCAGAAAAGTAGCATCCTATGGTATTTTTGACATTCAGTCTATGTCAAATGGCAAGAGATACATAATCGAGTAGATATGAACTAATGTTAGGTTATTATTTTTCCAAAATTCCCCATTTTATAATAGGATTTGCTCATGTTTTTACAGAATTCATCGTCAAGTTTTTTGTGTGTGAAACATGATAAATCTAAATATTGAAAGAATTGTGTAAATATATGAGTACATTGGAATATGTGACAAGCAATAAAAATAGAGTTAAAAATAATATATTTTTATTCTTTAATATCCACATGACACAAAACTGCAAACTGATCTTTATAGATTCAGTCTCCATATATCAAGAAAGATTTTTTATCTTCCTTCACGAGGTTTGAAATTGCTATGAGAAGATACAAATCAACACTGTGAGTAAACATATGTTATGAACAGCTTTCAAGAAACACTAGCGATTGTGTTGAGAAAAAGCCTGTAAAATGAGGGTAAATAAGCTTGCTAGAAAGGTGACTTACTCAGGATAATATGATTTGTAATATGATTTCTTCCTTCTTCAGGAAAATGCTAGTGACAGCACAGTCTACAACTTTAAATTGTCCCCTTCATAGGCAAAGGAGCCCATCATTCAGTGACTGAAGGACATCATCTCAGAATGGATGTGAATTCTCACACAATCTGGTAGTCTTTGAGTGATGTTTATCAGGATCTTTCAGACTGAAAGAGTCTTCTAGAAAGGGACAACACAGTTATTTTGTAAATTTAATTTAATCTATTAATCATTCCATTCATTTACATCTCAAATAATATTCCCCTTCCCAGTTACCCCTCCACAATGCCCCCATCCCACACCTACCCTCTTCTCCCTCTCTTTGGCCTCTATGAGGGTGCTCCACCACCCACCCACCTACTCTTGCCCAGCTGCCCCTGCATTGTCCCTACGCTTAGGTATCAAAGCTCCACAGGATCATGGGCCTCCTCTCCCATTGATGACAGACAAGGCTATCCTCTGCTGCATATGTATCTGGAGCCATGGAACCTTCCATGTATACTCCTTGGTGTTCTAGTCTCTGGGAGCACTGTTTTTCCTATGGAGTTGCTGTCTCCCTCTGCTCCCCCAGTCCTTTCATCAGCTACACTACTGGTGTCCTTGAACTCAGTCTGATGGTTGGATCCAAGTATCCACATCTACATTGGTCAGGTGCTGTCAAAATCTCCCAGGAAACAGCCACACCAGGTCCCTGTCACTCAGCACTTCTTGGCAAAAGCAATAGTGTTAGGGTTTGGTATCTGCAGACAGGATGGATCCTCAGGTGGGGCGGACCCCAGATGGATTGTTCAGATATGATCAATGTATTTAAAATACAAAGAGGTCTCAGAAGGTATGAACCAAGTATTGATAGCCCCTTTGCTAGTCTCTATAGTCCAAAATGATGAAACAAACTCAGTTTTATTGTCTGTCACATTTTATAATCGATAACCCATATCTTGTTTAATGTCTTTTCCGACTTTTGCTTTAACCTGGTTAGTTTTTATTTTTAAATTGACACAACCTAGAGTCACTTATGGAGAGGAGTCCTTCACTGAAAAATTTGTGTTTATGAGATTTTCATGTGGCCATATCTGGGAGAGATTGTCCTGACTGATGTTTGATGTTGGACGACCTAGGCCACAGTGGGCAGCATCATCAGTAGGCAAATAAGTCTGCACTATATATGGAAGCTATCTGAGGATAAACCAAAAGTAAGACATTATGCAGCATTCCTATATGGTTTCTGCTATATTTCCTGCTTGAGTTGCTGCGCTGATTTCCCTCAGTGATGAACTATAGTCTAGAAGCATAAGCTGCAGTAAACCCTTTCCTCTCCTAGGTTTCTTTGGATCATAATGTCCATCGCAGCAACACATACCAAAGTAATAATTGCTCAAATGATCTTTCTGCCTCCAATGGTCAATGTCCAAACTTCTTGCCTAATTACTCTAAAATTCTAACCTTGTCTTCTATCTGCCTCTATGCATTTTTCCTCACTAAAGCCATTTTACATTTATGAACCCAGAATATTATCTCATCACATACTCATAAAAATAATTTCCTCATTACCAGAGCACTTCTGTTTACCATTTTCTAGAAACCAGGCCATATCAATAGTAATGTAACACCTAAATAATTCCATGTTCTTTCGAAATACTCCCTAAGCAACTATGTGGAATCATGAACCTGCTATCCCTCTATGTCTTTCAGTCTTTGTGACTGTCAGTGTTAGTTCCAGTGATGTTATCACCTCACTCTGGTTTACCTAGACATGGTCCTAGTGCTACTTCTGAGGACTACCTAGAAAAGAAGTTGTAAGAAGTTGGCCTTTTCCAGATGCTCACAGTTAACCATTGAGCTGATCATGGGTTCTCAATGGAGGAGTGAGAGAGAAGACTGAAGAAGCTTAAAGGGTTTGCGGTCCCATGGGGAGTGCAACAATACCAACCAACCAGAGCTCCCAGGGTCTAAACCACCAGCCTGGGAGCCCATAGGAAGGGATACATGGCCCCAGCTGTATAAGTAGAGGAAGATGACATTGTCAGGCATAGGTGGGTGAGGAAGACCTTGGTCCAGTGAAGGCTGGATGCCCCAGTGTGGTGTAAATAGTGGGTGGAGAGGTGGGAGTGGGAGGGTGGGTGGGTGCATATCCTCATAGAAGCAGTAGGAGAAGGGTTGGGATAGGGTTTCCTGGTTGGAGAGGGGAAATGGGAAAAGGGGATTACATCTGAAATGTAAATAATATATCCAATTAAGAAAAAGAAGTTGGTCATTATATTTTCACATGTCATGCTCACATATATAAATCAGTATATATATATATATATATATATATGTATTTGGAAATAGTTGATCCTATTACAAGAGAAGGAAATGCAGAAGACAATCTTGGAACATGTTGTAGCATCAGTAGTACTGTAGGAAAATGTTTACACATAATTTTTTCTATTAAAAGGCTATAGGACTTCCTTTAAAAAAACTCAATTAATTGAAGCTGAACATTTTTGAGAAAGCTCCTGTCTCTTCAACTACAAGTCACTTTGTCATACACGCTATTTTTTGACATCATGAACTATACCCACAAGACATGAGCCAAAGCAAATTTCCCCTTTTCATGTATAGTTTTCTTTTTCAGTCCTGTGATGACATTGAGCAGAAAAGTACCTAATATTGATGTAAAGAGGAAGCAGAAAATGGCTACTCAATGTATAACCAGGGACTCTGAATTCAATTATTTCAGAATTTCTATTCTCAGGAAAGCGAAAATAAAGCTTTAATTTCTTATTTCTCCCTAAATTAGTTTTGTAGACTACTGAAAATTCAGTGAAAACACTACTCCTTGCTAGTGAAAGCTTTGTATTTTGATTGTAGATTTTCAAAGAGAAAACAAATTACTCCTACTCTCCAATTTTAGCCCATCACCTAAATTGTTTGGGGGATACCTCTGTAGCATTTAGAATATTACAGTAGCTACAGCCAGGATTATGTTGAATCATATTAGGGTCATCTTACTCTCAAAACACCTCTATCTCTTAAATCCATTTGGTTCATTACTTCTGTTAATTTTACTGTGTGTTTTTTTTTTTTCAGTTTGTGTTTCCATGATCTGTCCATTGATGAAAATGATGTGTTGAAATCTCCCATTATTACTGTGTGAGGTTCAGTGTGCGCTTTAAGTTTTAGTAAAATTATTTTGTGAATGTGGGTGCCCTTGTATTTGGAGCATAGGTGTTCAGAACTGAGAGTTTATCTTGGTAGATTTTTCCTTTGATGAATATGAAGTGTCCTTCCTTATCCTTTTTGATAACTTTGGTTAAAAGTTGATTTTATTTGATATTAGAATGGCTACTCAAGCTTGTGTCTTGGGACCATTTGCTTGAAAAATTGTTTTCCAACCCGTTTCTGTGAGGAGCATGTGACTTTGACATTGAGGTGTGTTTCCTGTATACACTAAAATGCTGGGTCCTGTTTATATATCCAGTCTGTTAGTCTATAACTTTTTATTGGGCAATGGAGTTCATTGACGTTAAGAGAAATTAAAGAACAGTGATTGATGCTTCCTGTAATTTTTGATGTTACTGTTATGTTTGTGTGGCTATCTTCTTTTGGGTTTGTTGAAAGATTACTTTCTTGCTTTTACTAGTTTGTAGTTTCCCAACTTGTGTTGTCGTTTTCCATCTATTATCCTTTGTAGGGATGGATTTGTGGAAAGATATTGTGTAAATTTCATTATGTCATGGAATATCTTGGTTTCTCCATCTGTGTCAATAGAGAGTTTTGCTGGATATAGGAGCCTGGACTGATATCTGTGTTCTCTTAGGGTCTCTATGACATCTGCCTAGGATCTTCTGTCTTTCATATTCTCTGGTGAAAAATCTTTAATAATCCTGGTAAGTCTGCCTTTATATGTCTTTTTCCTTTATATCTTTATATGTCATTATATGCCTTTACATGCATTTTTCCTTTACTGCTTTTAATATTCTTTCTTTGTTTTGTGCTAGTTTTGACTATTATATTACAGGAACACACAGGTAAACAGGTAGAAACCCTTAAAAAGGAAACACAAAAATCCCTTAAAGAATTACAGGAAAACAGAAACAAACAGGTGAAGGGACTGAACAAAACCATCCAGGATCTAAAAATGGAAATAGAAACAATAAAGAAATCACAAAAGGAAGCATCCCTGGAGATAGAAAAACCTTGGAAAGAGATCAGAAGTCACTGACGCAAACATCTCCAACAGAATTCAAGAGATAGAAGAGAGAATCTCAGGTGCAGAAGATACCATAGAGTACAATGACACAGCTGTCAAAGAAAGTTCAAAATGCAAAAAGTTCCTAACCCAAAACATCCAGGAAATCGAGGATACAATGAGAAGACCAAACCTAAGGATAATAGGTATAGAAAAGAGTGAAGATTCAAACTTAAAAGGCTAGTAAATATCTTCTCAACAAAATTATAGAAGAAAACGTCTAAAGAATGAGATGCCCATAAACATACAAGAATCATACTTAATTCCAGATAGATTGGAGCAATGCAGTCGATGCATTTAATTAAGGTTATTTAAATTATGGGTTATTTCCTTATGATGGAGAACAAATTGCCATAACTGACAAGCATGTATGTATATAAATACTAACATCTGAAAATAGATGCTAAGAATGCTACTACACTTCTAGAGTGCACTGAAGAGATCAATTTGCAAAATTTGTTTTTGGTTTAAGCTGCTAGTAATTCCACAGTTGAGACACAAATTGTCACATGAAACTATTTATGCATGTGCATTTTTGTTTCTCCCTAGACTTTGTTGGTAAAAGTATTATCATTCATTGATCTTTGAAAGTTTAGTGTCTAATACTATTCCTCAAGTGTTACTGCCATCTTAAAAAAAATGTCATGTAATTGAATGAAAGTAAGTCATACAGCAGTAGTAAGTTGGGGGAAAATGTTGAAATATTAAGATTTAATGCAAGAATACTTCTGAGAGTGTTTTGTTTAAAAACAATGATGTATACGTATGTGAAAAATATAGAAATAATAGTATTTCTTTTATAGACTTATTTAGTATTGTTTCCTGTACTAATGGAATATAGTAGTAGAAATGTAAGCATTTATTTAACATGTTTGCTTTCTTGTAAGTAGAATTAAAGACATAATATTTGTTTGCTTCTCATTTTATAAACACTGAGCTTAAGAGGCACTGAAATTTTTCTCTGTCATAGAATAGGCCTTACAAACTGGGGTCTTAAGCACTTTTGACTATCAACAGTTGCCGGCATAATTTTGACTTTAATCTATATAGACTGCCCTAACAAAATATTGTAAATTATACTAAAAGTATGAGTATTTGCTCCTACAGGGGTAGAAGAGGAGAAATACAGATCGAGGCACTTCATAGACTCTGTTCCCAGACTCTTAGTTATCATTTCCTTGTTATATTTTCCCATGGTGGAAGGTGCAACACCCTTCTCTCAGGCCTCTGTTATGAGGTCACTAATTCCATGAGAATTCTACTCAATGACCAAAGGAAATTTGAAAATATCCACCTTACACAATTGTCATATTTGAGATTAGGTTTAAGTATTTGGAGGCTATTAAAAATTCAGAAGACCAAAGCAAAATGAACAACAACAGCAACAAAATATTACTTTCCTTCATGAATGAGATGATTTACCAAAATGTTTTCTATGCACAAATAATTTATACTCTAAAAAGAGACTGTTTTGACAAAATGTATTTAGTGATCAAGCATGTAATTCCTTACAAATATGTTTTATTCCTTCCTGATGTAAATGTCTCCAGGAAACAGGAGATGAAAGAATTAACTATGTAAACCAGTTCCTTGTCATAGAGATGGCAAACTAAAAAGACTGAAATGACAAAAAGTATTGTCTTGGTGGAATTCAAGATCAGAATCTAGACCCAGTTTGTACACACACACACACACACACACATACACACACACTCAATCACACACAATTTTATATAAACATATATTTGGCAGCATAATTATTCTAAGTAATTGCATGTTCAACAAACCAATGGTCACAGTGTAATTGTACTCATGACTTTTTAAAGAATCAATTTACCTAAGAAATTTGACTTTTAAATTTAGATTTATAAGGAAGGATGACAAAAAAGTCTAAATTGTTTTGCTTTCTGAATGTCATAGCTACCAGTCTAAGTGTGCTGTAATTATTCCATACTCAAACATTGGACTCTATTTCAAGATCTATTGTTTTCCCACTGTAGTGAAATGTTTCATCCTTTTTTTACAGCATGATGTGATTCTGGTTCAGTGTATGGCAGAAACCAAATTACTAAGTAGATGAAAAAGAGTTTCACAATATGTTTAATCCATAATTAATTTAATAATAATAACCTCAGGGTTATGAAAGTCACAGGCACTAAAATCAAATATTACTTTAAAATGCAATTAAGAAAAATAATTGAATACTTTAAATCAATATAGATTCTCTAATTTTGTGTCTTCTTGTATATAAGTTGCACAAGGAAAGATAATTTTCCTCAAAAATGGATTATGTGACTTATTGTAAATATCACTGTAACTCTAAGTTTGATCATTTCTTCTACAGCTCTCTTACTTTTGAATCACTTTATAATTTGCTGTAAAAATAATAACATCTCTCAAACTATATAACTGCTGGGAATAAAATTAGTAATCTTATTTTAAGATAAAATAGCACATAAAATCAATAAAGTATGCAGAAGGCTTTGGCTTATAAGAACATACTTAAGATTTGTTTCAGAACAATTTTTCTATGTATGTTGAATATAT
>NW_021604698.1:1785157-1797626 GCF_004785775.1 Grammomys surdaster
CAATATGCTTGAATTTAGCTTTCATGAAAGGCAAGAATATGTTTTCTTGTTTACAGTAATTCTCAAATAATATTTTATCAAAAACAAAATTTTCGTTCATTTAGTAACTGTAAAAGTGAATTCATAGCCCTATTGCATTGCATTCTTATAAGTGGAGAGCAGATTTCATTTTCAACAATGTATATATACTATTGAAAATGCAGGAAACTTACACAGCAAATTGTAGGCACAGGGAAAAATCTATTTCTACCTCACTCACAGAAGATACTGACTTGCATTACTTTTTAAAAATATCTGACAGTTCTTGGCAATTAGTTCTATGTTATTTCTACTCTCCCATAGCATTTCAGTGCCATTGGTGACTGTTGTAGACACTAGAGTGTGCAACTTTCTTTGGAAGGACATTTGGTTACCATGGTAACACAATGACCTACCTTTTGTTTTGCTTAACAGTCACAGACAAACAGAAAACTACCTCAAAATCTTTATCCACAAAATAGATATTCTATCACATATAAAATGCTAAAAGTGTAACAGACAGAAGTTTCTATATCAACTCGGATGATTTTTGTTAAAATTATTTTAAGAATTATCTTTTCAAAAATATAGTTGCAGGTTTTATTGAAGATGCCATCAACATGAACGAACCTTGCTTTTCTCCCCTATGCTAGGAAACTTAAAAAATCTTTAAAACAGTTGTCCAATAATAGATTAAATTAGACAAAAATAGTGGAATTACCACTGATGAAATTGTAAGTAAACTAACCTCATTGATGAAGTTGTAAGTAAACTAATCTCATTAGCCTGTGATAAAATTTTATTAATGAAAACATACTAATTTAATGGTTTTATTTTATTCAAAAAATATATTTTGTATCCATTGTCCACCTAAGAAAACTCTGACTCTTGCTTATTTTAATTATTCAGTTCTCATCAAAATGAGAGTGTTCTTAGAAATGTTTGAAGTCTTAAGGTTTCTTAAGCAATTTCTAAAATTAATGTTTTCAGTTAGATAAATACGTATTTTATTGCACGTATTTTATCTTCCTGTGTACTATTTTTGTTTATTTTATGCACAAGGACTTCGTATGTAGCCCATATTTCCTATGCAGCATTCTAGCCCAAAGTGGCTTCTAGTTCACTACTTTCATACCTATAATTACAAAGGGCTGGGATTTTAAGTGTGCTTCAGTTTCTCATGATGTTTTACATTTTTTTTCTCCACAAACTGGTGCAAACCTTGTAATATTAGTATTTTATTAGTAGTCCATCTAAAACTTTATTACCTGAGAATGTCCACTAAATTAAAATTTATGAATCAAAGTGAATCAGATTCAAATTACAATTTACCTCTTCATAGACTTTATAAGATTTTCACATATCACCTGTAGTTTTAAGTTTCAGTATCAAGCAGTTAAAATAAGGAATAATATTTCTTTTTGTAAAATATAGCACTATTAGGTAGTTGGAGAAAAATGCAAGCAAGCAAATAAAATAAGCAATAAATAAATAAATAAATAAATATGTAAATAAAGAAAAACTAGATTCACCAGCATCACCCTGTAAACCTGTGGAGCCAAGATAAGACATTCTCTAAAAAATTAGGCCACAACTGTATATATACCTCCGTACTATAACAAACAAGAACATATTTCAGAACAGAGGTTCAGTTTAATCAATTTATTTGT
This sequence comes from Grammomys surdaster, assembly GCF_004785775.1. Lineage (NCBI taxonomy): Eukaryota > Metazoa > Chordata > Mammalia > Rodentia > Muridae > Grammomys > Grammomys surdaster. The sequence goes on from NW_021604698.1 coordinate 1,786,846, forward strand.
TATTAAAAGTTTTTCCCAACATAACCCATACTGTTCTTGAAGCCTCAGTCTTCCTTCATCTCCCTCCCAAGTGCTAGATTACAGCTGTAAGCCATAATACCAAAATAAAAATTTCATCATCAAAGTGGATATTTGTCTCACTATAAGATCATTCTTTCATCTTTCTGTGAATGAATCAGGCACAAATAAATTATCAAGGAGCATTATGGGATTATTAAATATCCTTTTTCTCCCTTCTTGCCTTCTTCTTTTACCCATTTTCTTTTCCTCTATTCCTCACATCTTTAATTCTTTCTTTCTCTTACTTTTAACGTGTTTTTGATTCATGTTATGCCTCCCTTCTATTATGGAAAATATTATCAATATATTTCATTTTAAATTATTTTTAAAATGTTGATAAAATGAATTTAACAGAAGGCAAGCCCCATGCACAGTGATTTTTTTCTTTCTCTCTCGATAACATATACGGATACACTAAGTAAAATTTAATTAATTGTATCAAAAAGAGTTAGCTTTCTGAAAAAACATTGTCTTTTTAACTGTAACCCAACAGTTACATCAACAGATAAATATATTTAAGTTAAGCTAATTTGTCTATAGAAGATCATTCTTCAGTACAGTTATAATAGAGGCACAAGAAATTAGAAAATATTTTTATAGTCCTGTCACACTGTACTGCATATGCCTAATGTCATCTGAAAACATTCCCTAAAATCACTCTACTGTTCTGCTTCCTTGTATATCCTGTGAACTGTAACTTTAAGACAATTTGTCATGTCATGAGGCACATAAGTGAGGCATCCCATTATTCAGAAAAGGGCTCAGTAATTATTAAAAAAAAAAATACACCCTGCCTACCTAATTCTGGTAGTTATCTCTGGCTGTGAGTTGAAGCACAGTTATTTACCTATCTGCCTCCTCATGGTGGAGCTAGTGCTCTTGGCCAAACTTTCTTCATTGTAGTAGGAATCAGAGCGTACACAAGCTTCTAAAGGTGTTTCACTATAATACATAACATCAAGAAAAAAGTTATGAAACTGAAGAGTTTATAAAGATTTCTCTGCAATCATGCATTTGGTATGTCTGTAGTCAAGCATGTATTGCTTGACAAAAGCCTAGTTCTAGCATTGAAAATGAGTACAGTGGAAATAAACCAGCTTTAATAGTGATGAAAACCTATTTCTATTTAGTAAACTTTCCCAATACTAACATTCTATAGTTTTAAAGTCTTGTACTGAGATAATCATATTACAAAACTACAGTTTTATTTAAGTTTATACAGTTTGTTCTATGACTAGCATATGAAGGAAAAAGGATTGCCTCACGATTTCAATGTAGACATGACAAGCATGGGCTTCAGATTGGATATGTGTTGAGGGGGTGGGGCAGTGGATGGGTGGAGGATGTATACATATATGTATGTTGAACTTCATTTCTTAAATAATTTTATTAGTTCTTTGATATTAATACAAAATATTTTGAAAATAGTTTTAGAAGATAATATAATTACATCAATTTCCCCTATCTTCTGCTTTCTTCAAACCATCCTATAATCCTCATCTTATTGATGTCCTAAAAATCCATGGCCTGACGTTTTGTAATTGTTATTAGTCTGGTCCCAAATTTACAGATATAACTTATTCAGTCAATATAATGTTAGTTGTATGTTTATGTTTTCAGCTTCACTATGTGGTACAGGATAACCTAGGAAGACTGTTTCTCCTGATCTCGGCATTCCTTGCAGTTTTCTGTCTAGGGTTGAAACTCTTTGAGCTTTTCATTGTACTCTGAATATTCAGTCATAGAATGGTAATTTTTTAATGCATCTTTTTTTTTCAGTTTCTCAGTAGTGGCTCATTTTGTTTACTCATTGTAGAAATATGACACAAATATGATTTTTCTTCTTTTTCTGTACTCATGTGTATCCACGTAACCATGTTTCCCAAATGCTTTGAGTAAAAACTTCTAGGCAGCATTTTTCTAGGTCCTTCCTGAATAAAACCTCAGCTACTTGTCCAGGAATCCAAATACTCCTTGACCACATATATCTGTTTATAACGTTGAAGTTGACCATTGTCATTCCACTACGTAAAGAGCTTTTATATGGCTGTTCCTCTCACAGTTGTAGCAATTAGTTGTGTAATATAACAGAAAACATGCAGAAAGCAATTACTATACTATGGTGTGGCAATCTAGTAAATTTTAGAGCAAAGCTATTCTCCTTTGTGATGCTTTATGGAGGTTCCTTCTAATGTACAGACACAAACTAAGGAAGAAGCGTTGATGTAAAATGAATAAGGAAAATGTATGTTAACACATTTACTTAGTGAACATATTTTGAGTTCTGGTCCTTCTTAGGAGAGGCACACAATATATTTATTATTTTTTTATATAAATGAACTGTTACAGAAAAAGTCTAGGTCTTCTTCCTGGATATTGAAAGATTCCAGCAGTATATACTGTTCTGGTTTCAGTCCCCTTTTGAGCAACTGCCAGGAACAAGACTCTGGAGAGGAAATAAAACAATACAGGAATAATTTTGAATACTTTTTAATGTATATGTTTTTTTTTTTCAGAAAGGGTATGGCCTGGATAGTATGTTAGAAGTGATCTTCAATTCTGTTTTGGATTTAATAAGGATTTCACTCTCTGCTTTAACTGTTCATATACAAATTTCAACATCTGTGGAATTATCTGGTACTGATAGAAAGGTAGCAAGTACTTTAATACACACACACACACACACACACACACACACACACACATATATATATATATATATATATATATATATATATATATATATCGCACATTTTTTTGTACATAGACTATTGAGGCTTATAACAAATTCCTTGGAGTGCATTCCAGATACCATACACACCTCTAAATTGAAAAACGTTTCACAGATTCAAGTAAGATGACATAGAAAGTAAAAGACGGATCACTTTGCTATAAAAAAGATGTGAAGGCAGAAATGATGCTATGGGTTATGATTAGCAGTTTCCTTAAACATTGTGCCCTCTATTTCTCAGTATGTAGTGTACATTTGTATTTCTGGAATACCCAGAGAATTACATATTAACTACTGTTATTGGAATGGGTATGATCACATCAATATAGTGTATCATGTTGGTATTCTGATGAGAACCATGTAGATAAATCCAGCAAGTTGTATTGTAGATAAAAAAAAAAAAAAAAAATGATTATTTTCCCATGTAAGAAAAAGAATATATGTTTTTGTCTTTTCCACAAAAGTTATGTTTGTTAAATTGTAAAATAATGAAAAATACATTAGTTATTCAGGAGGTTTCACACTGGAAAGTTTGAAAAGTGGAAAATCCTTATAGATATAAATCTTCTATACACCATTTTGATAATACCAGATTGTAGTTCTTTCCATTAATATCAGCTCCTTGCAACTCACTTATGTGACTGTAGGAATCACTGTTCTCCTGATACCTATAAATGTAGATTACTTTTTGTTTTCAGTACTTTATGACTCCTGTCATTCAATATTATTCTCATGGAACCAGCTATTTTATTTAAAATAAAAGTAAATAATTCAATACCACTGCTCAATTATTCTGTGTATGATGGTATTTCAAACTACTAAGTCTATGGTTTATTTAAATCTGTATGTTAATTATGAGTTTACAATAACATGTACTTCTGTAAAGACTTTATTTATAATTAAATATTCACATAATTTTTTGTCAATATTTACCTGGAAATTACTAGGTGATAAGACTTTTTGTAAACCATCAAGTAGTTTAAATTATCGATTGCTTCATCGAAATGCATGAGAATTAGCTTTGCTACATACCTTTCTGACACTACTGCATTTCCTTTTTCACTTTAGCAATAATAATGAATGACAGAGATTTCATATTATGATTTTAATTTGTACTTAATAAAATAAATAATGTTAAGATCACTATAGTGGATTTTGGATATCTTATTTCCACAAGAACGTATCTAAATAGACTTTCCTTTTTAATTCAAATATTTTGCCTAAGATTTTATGGATGTATTTTATGAATACATTCTATTTGATTATAGCTTACTTACCATAACAAATATCTACATAAAACATGATTTTTGAAACATATCACTGATATATTCTTAAGACAGTTCTTAATTTTGATCAATAGCCATACATCTAATACCAGGGGACTCATTAAATTGTTTGCACAGGAGTACCATATGTGACATACTAACAGTAGCTGACATAAGATTTTTTTCAGTTTATGCTGTTCCATAATTATCTGGAAAATATATTGGTTTTATAGTGGCCAGACTAAAACTAAACGTGGAATTTTAGGGCTAGCCACAACAACACTATCTATTTCTTTAATGATGGCATTAATCATTTCAATCATCCTGGTATGAATTTTGTGTAAGCAGTCCAGGAGAAGGGTGATTTTAAGATATTCTATTTGGATTTCCATATCTTAGTGGCTTTAAGTTCACAAGAGAAAAATGATGATAATTGTTATTTCAATTATAATTCCATCAGTTCAATTATACAGTCAGGAAAACAATGACAGAATACATACATTAACATTTTGAGTGACTGGATGTTTTATGTATACTAGAACTCTGTTAATCGCCTATACATATATTCTCACACTCTCATTAAGAAGTTCTCAGATCATTTCAATTCATATGAGAGAATAAATTCAGACATATCTAACAGCTGATACATATATACATATATATAAACACTAAAAACACATGCATATATATATTATGTATTATATTATATATAGCATATAGCATGTAGTATATAGCATATAGCATATTATATACAATATACCATATTCCATATACCATATATTATATAACATGAATCATGCATCATATATGATATATCAACTATATGTTATATATTACATATATCACTCATCTGTGGTTGTGTGTACATAAGTATATATGTGTGAAGCATTATTGGAGAGTCTTAAATTTCTTATAACAATCTGACTTCAGTAAATTGGGGGATCAAGTAATATTCAATGAGTCTGTCACATCAATCGAGTAAGGCTGAAATTCAGAGAGGAAGAATTTAATGCAAGTGAAAGATAGTATATAACAACTGGCTTCTCTTATGCAAAGGATGTCACCTGAGAAACAAATGAAAGTCATTAATATCTTTGATAACTTTATCTGACATACAGGGAAAGAGGTATCTTCAACCTGAAACAATCACAAGAAGTCCAAAGAATTCTGGCCCTACATAAACTTCATGCCTGTAATAAAAGAGCCAACTAGTGGCCATGTAAATTCCTGTATATTTGCCAAGTGCCTAGTTCAAAATCAAAAGTGTAGAAAGCAGACTTTCTTTCATCCCATTCTTCTAAACATCAAGTGCAGTTGTTTTTATTGAGTTCTGGCTTGTAATTACAGAGAACCCACTCATGTGCAATATCAGAAACTCTACTTCTTGACAACTTCATTTTTTTTATCATTATAACTGTGACACAGATTAGCATCTTAATATAATAAAAGCATTCTTGAACCTATTAGGATGTGTCTGTCCCAGCCACATTTGATGAAAAAAAAATCTATTCTTCTCACAAAATGTCAAAGCATCTCCACTCCTGTTTGACAGATGAACATCCTTTTTTATTTTTCCCAATCATGAATATATATATATATAAAATGTATATATTGCAGAGAAGTAGAAAGTGTTCTGTTATTCTACCTTCTACACTCAAGGCATTCTTCTTTCTGACTGTAAGTGGTAGCCATTCCACATCTATTGGAAAACATAATGGTTAGACTTCCAGCCATATTAATAGCTTTTTTCACTACTTGATTATTTTTCAAGAGGATCCCAACATGTGGATGTGGTAGTCTTTCATTTTGGGGGGTCTGTGCCTGTTTTTAAACAGAAACACCTTTTAGAGAGTTAAGATAATGAGATCATGAAAGACAGGGCTCATGGAAGTAGGGAGATACCTTTTCCTGGGGGACAGTGAGTTTTGAAGAGTAATATTTTATGTTCATTTTCATTTTTATTCCATTGATTCAAAGCATATTAGAACCCTGATTATGGAAGAAATATTAGCAAATTGGAGATTAAGTGGGTAAACTACAAATTAAGAGTATATTTCAATTAAATGTCAAGAAGTTGACTTGTATGTGAAATAAAGTTGACTTTGATTATTTATATCATGATTAGGTTACCTGCTTCAGAGTTATGGATAGAATAATAAAAGTGAATACACACTGAATTATTAAAATTATTACAATTATTTTGTTTATTGTTAAATTTTTTCATTGACCTGGCCAATCCTACATTGAAAACTATTATATTAAAGAAAATGTATTGTAGATTCATGGATAGAGGATTAGTTAGAAATATTTTTAACAAAGTAAGCAAAGCCACACCTAAAAAAATCTAATGACTGGTAGAATACTGCTTTGTCTGTAGTAGAATTTAGTCTTCATGCTATCAGGCTTCTCATAGAAACACAGTACCACTGAATCAGTAAAATTTGAGACTTAGTGCTGATCTCTACTGTGGTCAAAATGAGGTAACAATACTGGGCCCCACTCTAAGTTGCCTGAGTGACGTGTATCCTGCCATTGGGACTTTGTTTACTTAACCTTTGAGCAAGAACACAGGTGTCTGCAAAAAATGCCTGCCAGATACCGAATGAGTCATCTTGCTCACTTGATTAAAATCCCCATGGCTGAGATTTTTCTTTGCTAAGCATTTCCATGACTCATAAGTATTTTGACATTCTCTGCCCTCTCAGAGAGATCTGGTAACACACTTCTTCTAATTCTTTCACTTGGAGAATAAAGAAACAATCATCTCTCATTCAATCACGTGGGTCTGTACTTCTTAACCTTCATCTTGCTATATAAAATAAGTATCTAGAAACTAGTGTCTGGTTAGATTGGATAATTTTTTAAACAATGCCTCTCACTGATGTGAGTGAGTATATATATTAATGTCAGAGTCATTAAGGTTTCATTAAGCAAGGATATTTACTCTGTGTGTGGACTGTTTTATAACAAACCTATGTCTTTATAACACAATCTTTTGATCATAGAGATCAAATTCCTATTTTGACATATAGAAAACAGTGTAAAAAGAGAGAGTTAGTGACACCATGTGTTATGAGCTCCTACAGTATGTGCCTTCAGACTGTTTTTGCCCAGATGTCATATATAGTACTTGTATTTGATAATGAGGCATGCTATGCACATTGAAATGTGAGACTTGATAAACTCACTTCTTGGTAGGAGGCAGAGTTGTAATGAAAATTGGTTGTTGACAGTCTACAGTGAAAGAACTGCTGATAGAGCCTTTCTTCAAAGGAATTATTTATGTGCTATAGTTTGCTAGTTTAGAAAACCAAGTAGGCCATATTTCTTTTCTCCATTTCTTTTTTGGCTGTTGTTATTGTTGTTTTCTTGAATTGTTGTTTGTTTCTTTGTTTTGAGACAGAGTTTCTCTATGTAGTCCTTGCTGTCCTGGAACTCGCTCTGTAGACAAGGCTGGCCTTGAACTAAGAGATCTGCCCACCTCTGCCTGTCTCTGTCTGCCTCTGCCTGCCTCTGCCTGTCTCTGCTTGCCTCTGCTTGCCTCCGCCTGTCTTTTCCAGCCTCTGCCTACCTTTGCCTACCTCATACGGCCTCTGCTTGCCTAGTGATGGAATCAACAGTGTGCACCATCACTGCCAAGGTGAAGGTCAAATTCTTAATTCAGAAAAAGAAGCAAACAGCCAAATTGAGCAATATTAAACAAAGAACGGAACTGCATGAATTTTTATTTCCTATTGAAGAAAATTAAAAAGAATATTACTTGTATCGTAGACCTAAAAGATCACATAGTTACACAGAGCAGGCACTGTTGAAGGGAAAATAGATAATGAATTATGGCAAGGAAAGTTCAGTGGAAACTCTTGATTACAAGGGAATCGATAGTAGAGGTTAGCATCTTTGATGAACATATCCTACCTGAATTAAGAGGACCAAGAGGCAGATGAACAGGTCTTGCAGGGCCAGAAATTACTGTTAGGTTGAGCAAGTCGTGTTCACAAAAAATATACAGATACATTTCCTGAAATGGTGATATAGGGTTCATTAAATGAAAAATTTCACAGAAAATTAAACTTGCTTATTTTAATGAGATGCATTTTGTGCAAATATCTATACCATTCTGTCATTCCTGATATATTTTGGTAATAACTAGTAGTCAGTCTAGTAGATTGAAACAGTTCTTTGCTTTCTTATACTTATGGAAAATTGATGCAATCAAAAATAAATAGATAAATAGAAAAAGTTATATATACTTATTTTATTGGTTTTCATTTTTTCAAATGTTTCAGCCTTTTAATACATTTCCTCATGTTGTGGTGACCCCCAGAAATAAATTTATTTTTTGTCACTTAATAACTGTAATTTTGCAACTATTATGAATCATAATGGAAATATCTGCTGTGCAGAATATCTGACATAAACTCCTGTGATAGTCATGGCAACTGTATTGATTGATAACCACTATATTACTATATAGGGCAGCAACAACATGCATATATTTTTTTGTTTTGTTTTGTATTTCCCCAATCTACTTTTATAACATTTTAATTACATGTAAGTATTAAGGTCAGTTCTAGGTTGACAAACTAGTGATACAATAGATCCAAATAGTCAAGGAACAAGCAAGACAATAAACACAAATAGTCAAAGAACAATCAAGGCAAGAAACAAAATTCTGTGATCACTCCAGTGATCACTGTTTTTAAGGGCTTCTCATGATGACCAAAACATCTGAGTCTACTTACCTGTCCTAGCCCAAAGTTGTTTTCATGGCTGAAGCCTACTTCATTGATCTAACTTAAGATTTATATTCCGGCCTGAAATTACTTCTTTATTCTAGCCTAATGTCAGATTCATGCCTGAAGCCCATTTCCTTGTCCTTGGCCAATGTCAGATTCCTGCCAAGCAGACCCAAAAGCTTTCCACCCAAAAGCTCCCTGATTTATTTCATAAATAAGACCGAGACTGTCTTGGTTGTTCTGACAATAATGTCTTCCTTACCCATAGCGAATATGCATTCTCAAAAGCAATGCACTTCTGCCGGCTCTGTGCAGAATCTTACCTATCCTTGGCTTGTCAGGCTGTTAATTTATAACTCTGTCTGGGGTTCCATTTTCAGTTTCAAGTCATGTATTTTAGCTGCCAACACGGTGATGTTGTTAAAGACAAGCTTTAACATGATGGGCAGGAATGAAATTATTCTCAGACCAAAAGAGCTAGCATGATCTAGCTATATATTTTTGAAGCTTGACCAAAATGGAAGTATTCAGGCCATAGATAATTTTATCAGCAGTATCTGCAGCATCAAAGCTCAGCAGAATAGCATTCTTTAAATTAATAATCTCACTATGCAAAGTTAAAACATCCAGAGAGGTGTTAGAATTATGTCACATACCCAGTGTCTTTAAACTTTTTCCTAATTATGACTATCATTGTAAATTTTAGAAGTAACGCAAAACCATTGGTTTTGGCATGACACTCAAGATGGCTCCTTACTCTTAAACTCTGAACCTCCTTCAAATAATTTGAATAAGATAAAGATCATCAATCTATTTTGCTAAATGTTTATCTAAATCCTCTTGTATACTCAACACATTAGTAACATTTTTTGTGCTAAATGATTAACAAAAGTAGCTGTCTTAACGTCTTGTGTCAAAGCAACTGCAGAAGCAGTTGTGCTAGCAATTAATGTAATTAAAGCTGTTATACCAGCAATAATAAAGCCCACTACCATCTTGCTTCTGCTTAAAGTCTGACTCACTTCTTCCAGTACTTGCGAGCTTTTTTTCTCTATCTTTTGACCCTCTTCCACCTTTTTACATTTTAAGAACCCTTAATGTTACTAGAATTCTCTCTAGGGAGATATTTTAATTGGAATTTGTATTGCTTTGGTAAAACTACATAATCAATAGGAAATGGGGCAGGGCAGACTTTATTTCATTTTATATCATGTAGTCCATCTTCCAAATAAGTTAGGGCACTAACTCAAACAAGATAGGGTCCTGAAGACAAGGACTTATGCAGAGGCCACTTATGCTGTAAGTGCTGTTTACTGCCTTGCTCAGCCTACCTTTGGCAGGAAAACCTGCTGAGGATGACAACATTAACAGGGGATGGGCTCTTCCAAATCAATAACTAATCTACAAAATGCATTGCAAGCTTGTTCACAGGCTAATGCTGTGGGGTCATTTTCTAAAATGAGATTCTTTCTTCACAAATGACTCTAGCTTGTATCAACTTGACATAGCACTCTAGCAATCATGGGATTTTCCTTTCATATCAAAGTTCTTAAGCTTATGACACAAAAAAACATATTTTTTGCCCTGAAATATATTATATAAATTTAGGATGTATGTGTTAGAGCATGAACAATTTTAAGGTAAATTTTTCTACCTAATGTGTTAACTGAGAACATTAAAGAAGCAAAATATATACATTACTTTAAAATAATTTAAATAGAAACCTTAGAAACAAAAAACTACATAAAATATTATTTACTAGACTCTATTATGATATATAAGACATATTAAGAAAGCAAAATAGCCCATATTTTCTCTTTCTTTAATGAAAAAACTTTGAAATTAAAAATACCAACAAAAATTCACCTTTGTAAGTCATAAAGCCACAGTGTTTATAATTAATTAACTAATAAATTTACATCTCAAATGCTGACTAAAGAAATGACCACATAGTTTGAAAATTTGTTTATTTTCAATTACATCATATAT
>NW_021604698.1:1797726-1831890 GCF_004785775.1 Grammomys surdaster
GAAAATCTTTAATTGTTTATCTCCACTAAGAAAATTTGCTAAATGTTTTCAATTCTTATCATATTGAATATTTACCATATACCAGATCTAAAGAGAAAAACTACTAGCATATAAACATGTATGTATGCATGCATATAGAAAATCTTAGAAGTTTTAACATAAATTATAGACATATTATTTATATCATAGAAGTATCAAAAACAAAACAGTACATATATTGCATATAAATGACGTTTATTGGCTGTGGAGACGGCTCAAGGGAAACAGTGCACATTTGCCTGCTTGGACACTCTATTCCAGTCTCTAGACTATTGTAAAGAACCAATGAGGCATGTGTCTTCATATCTTGTACTCCTACATTTGTGAGGTAGAATGAGGCAAGTGGATTCCCAGAGATAGCTGAAAGCCAGTCTAACTTAACACATGAGGTTCTGGTTTAATGAGCCATCCTACTTCATTTCAAAATAGTAAGGTACAAAGTGTTAGAGGAAGGCACAAGCTGTCCTGCACTGGCCTCCAAATGAAGACATGAGTTGTGTACCTGGATATACATGTACATGTACAATTAACAACATACAAACATACACACCATATTTCATTCAATCTATCATTTTTTCTTTCACTCTTGATTTTCTTTCCCTTAGTAATGTGGTCTTACTCTCTACTGAATGCATACCTCTCTCTTAATTAATCTGCATTTTCCTAAGATTTTTCTCTGTGTTAGATGAAACAGAAAGAAATTAATTCAACATGAAAATGGTTTCTCCTGTGGGAGCAAAAATAAATGTCTGGATTAAACTATGGATTAGAAGAGTCGGAATAATCAAGTGATAAATTATTTGACTTCATTTGTGGATACTGATAAAACAAAATTCTGAATATGTAAGATATTCTTCCTACTGGAGTAGTCATCAGGTGGAGAGTATCGTCATTTCTTGTTCTGTGATAAGTTTTTCATTAAGACAAACCTTGTAAATTATCAGTTTAAACAGATCCTGCCAACATGTTATTTTTTTTTTACTGTGCTAAAATATTGTGTGATAACATCCTTGAATCCTTGAAAGCAGTGTTCTTTCTTCAGTTTAGAATTACGATAAATACAGTAATTAGAAAAAAACTGCATAGGACATGGAGCTTGCTGTAGTTCATCATGATTACCAATTTATGCACCTGTACTATAGCTGATGTTCTAATTTTTTGCTTCATTTTCTATGCAAGAGCAATGGAAGAGCGATGTAGTGGAGGTCTGTCAGCAGGCAGAGAAAGCACAGAAAGACAGATGAGGTATGAGGTTTAAAGAAATTCCCAATATCCCATAGGTGAATTAAATGAAGCAGGTACCACCTGTGACCATTGTAACTAATTATTTATTGCTTCTCAATAAAATCATATTTATAAACAATAGGGCCATATTGAATAGACTGTTGGCAAATCTACATCGAGTTCAGCCCTAGGGCTTTCCTGTTCTAACCACTGTATAGAAAATTAAAATGATTTTGTGCCTGTAGGGATGATTTTTCCCACTGTATTGAGAAAGGTTCCTCTTTAAGTCCCAGTAATAGCTCCCCTGTGCCGCGTGAAACAAGGATTAACTTCTCAATCTGACGTTCATGACCTTCTACCATCTGGATTGCAGTATTTTTATATTATATCTTACTGCTTTCTTTTAAAATTTAACTATCAAGCCAAATTGAATTCATTGTCTCTATTTTTCTGAATTTTCTTATGTATTATCTTTGGATACGATTTTCTATCACTGGATAAATATTCAAACAAATTTTGCTGAGTAGTTAAAGTCAGTTTCTAATGCCAAGCCCCCTACCTTATGGTTCATGTAGACTTATAATAGATATTTATCATTGTAAACCTGAAGTGGGTAGTATCCATGTTCTCTATCTATCCATTGTTCCCTTTTGGTTTCTCTATTCATTCCTCAGCTCTTTGCCTCCCATTTTTGTCATTCCTTCTACCTAGTCTTTTTTTTTTTTTTACATTATGGTCATATATGACATTTAGCTATATGTAAATTATATACAAATAACTAACACAAATGTGTTATTTAATGAATACCTTTTACTAGTAACTACAGAGTAAATTAAACTGCCTAGGTTGTGTGATTAAAAAATAAAACTCTACAGTTGATTCTCACAAGCTTTATCAACCATTCAAAAGTTCAAGAGACATCATGCAAGAGGAGACTGAAAGAAGATAAGAATAAGAATATTGGAAGGAGTGCTTTAAAACAGTCTTCTGGATATGATGTGTTCACTGAAGTCATAAAGTTAAGGCAGCTGTTGTTAGCTGCACAAGTGCTATACAAGACTGTGTTCAGCAGCATTGTTTTAGGGATAGAAGAGAGTTTCTTGGGGACACAATCTCCCTGAGGATCCATGATAGTTAGGGAAGGGAGACTCATTTTCTTCATTGGTAGAACCACTGCTAGGTATCCCATATTCATGCTAACCATGTCACCTAAATTCAATAGGTCAAGGAATATTTTATATACACATATAAATACACACCACACACACACACACACACACACACACACACACACACACACACATATATATATATATATATATATATATATATATATATATATATATATGTTAAACATGTTAAAGAAGAAAAAATTCAAATAAAATTCAAATAATCATATAAAAAAATCTAATCCTAGAAACACAACATGTCATGCTCAGAGGAAAACATGCCGTAATTAAACTGTTACTCAGTTTTCAAGTTCACATCTTATTTTTTTATTTTCTATAAGCTTTATTTTTTACAGTTTAGTCGTTATCCCTCTCCTGGACTGCCCTCTAACAGTTCCTTTTCCCATTTCTCTTCCCCCATCTCCAAGAGGATACCCCCAACTCCTCATTCCCCACATATCACCCCTGGTCTCCCCATTTCCATTTCCTCAAGTCCTTAAAGGGTCAGGTGTATCTTCTCACACTGAGGCCAGACCTGGCAATCCTCTGTTGTGCATAAGTCAGAGTCCTCAGGTAAGATAGTGTATGCTGCCTTGTTTGTGGTTCAGTGTCTGAGAGATCTCAGAGGTCCAGGTATGTTGAGAATCTTGGACTTCCAACGTGGTCATTTTCCTCCTCAACTTCTTCCAGCCTTTCCTTTATTCAACCACAGGGGCCACTGACTTCAGACCATCGTTTGGGTGTAAGTATCTCCTTCTGTCTCATCCAGGTGCTTGTTCGCCTCTGGGAGGGCAGGCATGCTAGGCTCCTGTCTGTAAGCACTGATGTCACAGCATCAGTATAAGTGTCAGGCATTGGAGCCTCTCCCTGAGATGGGTCCCAATTTGGGCCAATCACTGGACCTCTGTTTCCTTGGTCTCCTCTCCACTTTTGTCCCTGCAGTGCTTTTAGACAAGAACAATTCTGGGTCAGAGTTTTTGACTATGGGATGGCAACCCCATCCCTCTACTTGAAGTCATATCTTGAGTAGGTGACTAGGAATAATGTCTGGAGGGCCAGCAGAATGAATGGAATTATACAACCTCAGGAGGTGGGAAGTGTGTGTGTGTGGGGGGGGGCTCTAGTATGTACAAAAAAGACCTGGGAAGTGAGAAAATCTCAAGACTCAGAGAGAGAGACCATAAGTGAAATGCACAACAATGAGGAAATTGAACTTGTAGAATCCACCTCCAGTAGAAAGACAGGTCATCAAGTTCATATCTTATTGAGTGAAACCTGAAAAACACTTTTGAAATATAGGATTGGTGTTATGTTATATTGTTCATGGCTTCAAAAGTCACAACAATTCATAAAATTATTTAGGCTTTACACCCCTTTTATAGAAGTAGAGGAATGGAGAGCTATTCATGACTCTTCAGTTTTTCATCTCAGTACTCAAGTAGTTGAATCATGTGGATTAGTATTTCGATGTCATTTTGGGGTACATAGAGAATTCATGGCAGTGTTGGTTTCTGTAACTTAAATATAACACATACATACATATATACAAGCACAAAGATATACTCATGGAGACACACGGACACAAGATTAAAAAAGAAATATATAAAAGGAAGATTGTAACAGATCTTGAAAGGCATGTCAGAAAGATTATTTAAATACAAAAGGAACAAACTCCAGTGTTTTATTTAGGAGTTTGGTGTGGATATGTATATAGTATTTTAATAAAAATTGTAGTCAAGCAAAAGAAACTTTTGTTGACAAAGCTATATACTGTTTCTGTCTATGAGCTATCATGAATTACCACAAAAATTAGATCAGAAAGACCAGGGGAACTAAATCAATCTTGGTATATGTTTTGACATTTGTACCATGTGACATACTTTACTGGATTTGTGCTATTATGTATCTATGGTAATTGGTTAACTAGCTATACAATAATATGTCTCCGTCTTACCTTTTTTTCTTTGGAGAAAAAGTTTATTTGGCTTTTACTTCCATATTGATGTTCATCATAGAAGGAAATCAGAACCGTAATTCAAACAGGGTCACAACCTGGATGATGCAGAGAACATGGCGGAGGGTAGATTACTGGTTTGCCTTGCTCTGCTTGATTTTTTATAGATCCCTGAACAACAGCTCAGGGACAGCATGACCCAAAATGGCCATGGCCTCCCCTATCAGTCAGTAATTAAGAAAATGCCCTATAGGCTTTCCTTTTTTTTTCCAAAGGGGGGGTTTATTCAGGGCAGAGGGAAAAGGTAGGGAGAGAAACGGGAGAAGATGGGGGAGAAAGAGGAGAGAAAAGGAGGCTGGCCATGATCACATGGAGAGAGGGGGAAGGGAAGGGATGAAGGGTGAGGAGAAGCTAGAGGCAAGAGAGTAGGCCCCTATAGGCTTTCCTATAGCTTGATTTTATGGAAGCATATTTTCAGAATTTCCTTCCTCTCAAAGGACTTTAGTTCATTACAAGTTGGCACAAAACTGCCCAGCACAATTGAGCCCTTATCAGCCTGACACATAGACTATTACTATTTAGCAATATCCTTTTTTCTTGTTTATCCTGAAAAATGATACATTAATATCAATATTACAACATAAAACATGAGCTTAGAAGATAAACTGTATGCAGTAGAGGGGAGAAAAGAAGTGACCCAAGCCTACTAGAAGACTCTAGAAGATCTTGAATGAATCTCAGATATTGGACACTGAGTTATTTACACTATTGGGGTCTATTTTGTTTTGTTCAGTGACCATGCCATTGATTTTCCCCTTAAAGTAACAATGTATTTAGTTTTTCTTGATTTTAGTTGAGATATTGAATTTTTAATAAGACTTTAGGTTTTAAAAGAGACTCTGAATTTTGAAAATGACTGAATTTTAAAGTATTTATAAAATGGTTTTTAAAGTATGTATATAATTTCAAAGGAAAATAATTGAAAAGACAATAAGATCATTCAGTTTATTGTAGATCAAGTAAATAAAATAATTTTAAAGAAAATATCTAAGAAGTAATTACTTGACTAATATCCATAACTGTCACACAAATTACCATATCTCTCATGATAAAATGTTCCTATGAAGACTGAATTCTATTGCAAAATAACACTTGACTGTCCATTTATACCAGAGGGGTAGATACATCCTTCCTAACCACAGGACTTGCCTATCAGAAGGCCAGGTAGGCCATTTATTATTGGACCATTCATAATTTCTCAACTCTCTCAGTCAGACACTCTTTGTCCATCCACAAGCCACACTTGAGAGAAGACCAGATAGGCCATCAGTGAACCTACCTACTGTCTTAGTTGTCTTAGGCAGAAACAACATGCCCAAACACAGATCATGTCAGGCCTGCCAGAAGACCAGGCAGGCACCTGTTAATACACCTTCCCCATCCTCTATTACATTGGCTTGATATTCCCTGGCCAACCATAAGCCACACCTATCAGAAGTTCAGGTAGAGCATACCCTGTATACTCTCCCCACTCTCTATTCCATTGGGCTGACATTCTCTGCCCAACCACAGGCTACACATATCAGAAGATCAGGGAGACCATCCCACTGCAGACTTTCCCCACCCTCAACTTTCAACAAATTCAAACCTCAGTTGTTTCTGTCAGGTTCATTCTTGTGTCTCATCCACCAACTCCAGTAAATATGCTCTACTCAAGCATATACCACACATGCCAGAAAAAACAAATAGGCTACACACCTAGAGACCTTTTTCATTCTCTTGGTATCTACTCCAAAACAATCTAAAATTCCTTTCTCTTCCTCTTGGGTATATGCCCCACAACTCAGGAGGAGAGTCCTTACTAAACTAGAAGTCACACTGGCTACCAAAACTCCAGGTAGGCTACTGGCCAGCAGGCTTCCTTCACTCTGTTGATTTTTCCCTATCTTTATACTCTTTCACTGTCTCATTACATTGTGTCAGCTCCCAATATGCCAATATGAATAGAGAACCCCTCCTCCACAACAGACAATGTAGACCACCAGAAGTCCAGCCCAAAGCTCAACCACTGACCACATAGGCCAGAAGATCAAAGAAGAAACAGAATAAAAAAACAGAACATCCATCCAACACGGACAAACACAAAAGATGTTACTTACATCTTTAATCACCCTAAGCATAGATGCCTAGAGGCCAGCATAAGAACAAATCCAACAACAAGAGCCAGGGCAGTATCACCACAAGACACCAAAGTTAAATCAAGAATTAAATATTCAAACACAATTGAAGCACAACAAAAAGACTTTATAAAACAACTTTATAAAAGTGATTGAGGTCCTTAAAAAGCAAGTAAATAAATCCCTTAAGTACAATGAAGAGAATGTACTTGTACTTTAGTTTTTGATCTTAGCCATTCTTATTGGTGTGAGGTGGAATCTCAAGATAATTTTTATTTGCATTTCTCTGATGACTAAGGTCTTTAAACATTTCTTTACCTGTTTCTCAGCCATTTGAAGTTCCTCTGTTGTGGAATTCTGTTTAGCTATATACCCTGTTTCTTGATTGGGTTGTTTGGTTTTTGGAGGTTAACTTCTTGAGTTCTTTATATATTTTGGAAATTAGCCCTCTCTAGGATACAGAGTTACTGAAAAAAATTTCCCAATCTGTAGGTTCCGAATTTGTCCTATTGACTGTGACTTTTGTCTTACAAAAAGTTGTCAGATTCATGAAATCAATTGTTGACCTTAGAGCCTGAGCCATTGGTGTTCTGTTCAGAAAATTTATGCCTGTGCCAATGGATTTGAGATTCGTTCCCACTTTCTCTTCTATTTCATTCAATATATCTGGTTTGATATTGAGATCCTTGATCCACATGAACTTAAGGTGTATGCAAGGTGATAAATATGGATTTATTTTCACTCTTCTACACACAGACCACCAGTTAGACCACTACTATTTATTGAAGATGCTTTATTTTTTTCAACTGTATGTTTTTTAATTCTTTGTCAAGGGTCAAGTGTTCATAGGTTTGTGGGTTTATTTCTGAGTCTTAGATTCTATTCCATTGATCAACCTGTCTGTCTCTTTACAAATACCATTCTCTCTTTATCACTACTGCTTTGTAGTAAAGCTTGAGGTCCAGGATAGTAATTTCCCCAGAAGCTCTTTTACTGATGAGAACTGTTTTGTCTTTCCTGGGGTTTTAGATTTTCTACATGAAGTTGAGAATTGCTCTTTCCATGTCTTTGTAGAATTGTTTTGGAATACTGATGGGGATTTCATAGAATCTGTAGATTACTTTTGGTAAGATGGTCACCTTCACTATGTTAATACTACCAAGCCATGAACATGGGACATCTTTTCATCTTCTGAGTTCTTCTTCCATTTCTTTCTTCAAGGACTTAAGGTTCTTGTCATACAGATCTTTCACTTGATTTGTAAGATAAACCAAGAGGATGTGGAGAAAGAGGAACACTCCTCCATTGCTACCAGGATTGCAAATTGATACAACCACTCTAGAAATCAAACTGGATGTTCCCTAGAAAATTGGAAATAGTTTTACCTGAGAAGCTGGCTATACCACTCTGCTACAAGAACATGTGCCCTACTATGTTCAAAGAAGCTATATATGTGATAACTAAAAACTGGAAATAAACCAGATGGCTCTCATCCAGAGAATGGAGAAAGAAAATATTATTTATTTATACAATGGAATACTATTCAGCTGTTAAAAATGAGGACCTCACGAATTTTGCAGGCAAATGGATGAAATAGAAAATATCAACCTGAGTGAGGTAACCCAGACTTAAAACGACATTCCTAGTATGTACTCACTAATAAGTAGATATTATCCAGAAAAGTCAGAGATCCTAGAATACAACACACAGGTCATAAAATGTGTAACATCAGACAAGCCGAAGTGAGTATGCTTCAATCTTACTTAGAAGGGTGGAGAAAATAATTATGGGAGACAGAGTGACGGAGGAACATGGGTAGGAGAGAGGATAGGGGATCAGAAAAGAGGAATGGATCAGGTGTGGGGGTGTGGCAGACAGGAGAGAAGTGAGAGGACCAGAAGAATAAGTGGGACTATGCAGCCTCTGAGGGAGGGAGGTTGGGGGAATATTCTAGAGAGTACCAGAGACTTTCGAGGTGAAAGCCTCTCAATTTGGGATCCAGCTCAAGGGGTGGTACCAAGGTCTGACACTCTTACTGATGCTATGATGTGGTTAGAGGTGGGAGCCTAGCAGAGCTATCTTCTGAGAAGCCCTATCAGAAGCTGACCGAGAAAGACACAGATATCTACACCCAACCATTGAACTGAAGTCAGGGACCACCTACGGTTTAATTAGAGGTAAGATTGAAGAAGCTGAAGGGGAGGGTAACTTCAAAGGAAGACCAGCAGTCTCAACTAACCAACTGAGCCACCAACCAGCAGGATTCAGATACACTGTCTAGTCACAAACCCCTGACACATATATAATAGAGGTTTCCCTGATCTGACCTCACTGGGAGAAGATGAGTTTAATCCTTGAGAGGCTTGAGGTCCCAGGGAAGGGGGAGGTATGGTGAGGAAGCAATCTCTCTCAGAGGCAATGAGGAGGAGGAATGGGATGAGGAGCAGGGTAAGAGAACACAAATACCAGCCCAAGCTATTATAACCTGCAAAATTCTCAATCATCATAGATGGAGAAACCAAATGCTCCATGACCAAATCACATTTAAACTATATTTATCTACCAAATGGGCCCTACAGAGGATTCTAGAAATAAAACTCCAACACAAGGAAGATATCTACACCAAAGAAAAAACAAGATAGTAATCATCTCACAACAAAACAAAAGGAGAAAATCACCTAATTCGACCTACAACACCAAACATAACAGGAACTAACAGTCTTTTGTCTTTAGTATCTCTCAATAACAATGACTCAAATCACCTATAAAATGATATGAGCTAACAGACTGGATACATATGCAAGATCCGGCATTCTACTGCATGTAAGAAACACATCTCAAACTTGTGGAACACAATGAAAGTAGAAAACTATATAGCACTAAGTGCCCTGGTTTAAAAACAAAACAAAACAAAAACAAAACAAACAAACAAACATAAAAAACCCCAAGAGATCCTACACTAACAACTTAGCATCACACCTGAAAGCCCTTGAAGAAAAAGTAGCAAACACACTCAAGATGAGTAGAAGGCAGGAATAGTTAAGAGTCAGGGCAAAAGTCAACCAAATAGAATCAAAGAGAATGATACAAGGAATCAACAAAGACAAAAGCTGGTTCTTCGAGAAAATCAACAAGACAGACAAACTCCTAGTCAAACTAATTACAGGACAAAGAGACCATATCCAAGTTAACAAAATTAGAAATGAAAAGGGAGAGAAAACAACAGAAACTGAGAAAATGAAAAAAGTCATCAGATCCTACTATAAAAGCCTTTATTCTTAAGAATAGCAGGGAGACCATAACTCAAGAAGTGTACCATATCTTCTGAAGAACTGCAGGTAGATCATAATTCAAGGCAGTGTACCATATAGACCATGACATGTTTCAAGGCACAGGCCAAGAAGATTTTGTACTTTTCCACCACCTGGACCCTCTTACCCCCTCCCCTTGTAAAACACGCTATAAAAAAGCATTTCATGTTCAAAAAAAAAAAAAATTAAAAAAAAAAGAAAAAAAAAAGTTAAAAAAAAAAGCCTTTATTCAACAAAACTAGAAAATCTAGATGAAATGGACCATTTTTCTAGATGGATACCAAATTCCAAAGTTAAATCAACAGCAGATTTAAGCAGGCCCATATCCCCTATGGAAATAGAAGCAGTCATTAAAAACCTCCCAACCTAAAAAAGCCCAGGGCCAGAGAGATTTACTACAAAATTCTAACAGATCTTAAAAGAAGAGCTAATACCAACACTCCTCAAACTATTTCATTAAATGGAAAGAGAAAGAACACCAAACAAAACCAAACCAAACCACACCAAACCAAACCAAACCAAACCAAACCAAACCAAACCAAACCAAACCCAAGATTATGTCATCAGACTTGAAAAAGCTTCTAAGAAAACAAAACAAAACAAAACAAAACAAAACAAAAGAAATAAGCAAACAAACAAAAAAGCCCAACACCTCATAATTTAATAAACAAATGTTGCATAGATTAGGTATAGAAGAGATATAGCTAAACATAATAAAGGCAATTCATAGCAAACCTTATGCCAACATAAAATATAATGGAGATAAAATAATGCCAGTAGAATGAGAAATAAAAAAATTCAGTAAACTTTCTCCATAGCTGTTCAATGTAGTACCTGGAGTTCTAGCAAGAACGATAAGACAACTAAAGGAGCTATAGACAATACAGATTGGAAAGGAAGAAGTCAAAATATTGTTATTTGCCGGACATATGATTTTATAAATAAGCAATACCCAAAATTTTATCACAGAACTTTATAGCTAAAAAACATCTTCAGTAACATGGCTGTATCCAAGATTCTCTAAAAACAGTAGTCTTCCTACATACAAATTACCAACTGTGAAAAAAAAATCAAAGAAATCACATTCTTCATAGTAGTTATAAGTGTAAAGTAACCAAGCAAGCGAAGACTTGTATGACAAGAAATTCAAGTCTTTGAAGAAAGAAATTGGGGGGATGGAAAAATCTCCTAAACTCACAGACTAGTAGAATTAACTGCCAATCCCAGTGTGCCCTTGGTGCAGAGAGAGTGACATGATTCCTGCCTCCGCAACAGGGCCCTGATGTGATTCCCCTCCAGTGTTGATCCTGCTATTTTGTGTAATAACAGACATATTTTCTGGAGCCACTCCTAGCAGAGGAGGACTCTTTCCTTCTGAGGAATGTCTCCATGTTATTTGTAATGACTCCATAACAATTCTGCATGAGAACAGAAGTCTAAGGCCAAGGATATATCTCAGTGAAATGGTAAATGTTGGGACATTAAGGACAGCCCCTAAAGCTATGGGATAGAGCTCTAAGCATATGAGTTGGAAAATATATAATTCCTCACCTATGCAAAATATAAGGATGCAATGTAAATTATATGAGGGATGTCAAGAAGCTAAAGGAATGAAAAAGCAGCTGCACTGTGAGCCAACTTGTTAGAGAACAACTAGGAAGGAGATAAAGAAAATTATGGAGTAGTGATCACTGGAGAGCTCACCTAACTAAATTTTTTGTTTGTGCTTACAAAGACCCATAGATTCCTGAGTTCAGGATCAGCCTAGGACAGAGGTTTTGCTAGGACATGGTGGAAATGGTAATTTTAGGGTAGGATCTCACCCAAATAGCTTATCTTCTGTGCTTAACAAAGGCAGATAGATCTCTGAGTTCCTTTGCAATGCTAAGAAAAAAATATATTTGCTGTCTCCTAAAAATCAAAGCACTGGATTTATGGGATGCTATTTCATAAGATAACCAAAAAGAAACCTGGAATAAAAGACTAGATTGATATGGAAAACAAAAGACTATACTTGTTTTCTGCAAGATATGAGTTATCCAGAGAATACTTTTTAGGATAAAAAAGGGAGAACTGCTTGGAGAATAGACACAAGCAAGCAGAACATGGTCAGAGAGATCTCTTAGATTAGCAAGCAAGCAGAACATGGGCAAAGAAATCTCAGAGCATAGTAAGCAAGCAGAATATAGACAGAGAAAACTCCAGAAAGAAAGTAGAACATAGAGAGAAGCAGTTTAGAAAAGGTGTATCAAACAGAATACAGGTATAACCCCCAGTGTAGCTTAAATTAATCCTGAGTCATTAAAGGAATTCCAGCATCATCATCATCCTTGATGTCAAGTTTTACTATAGAGCCACACTACTAAAAGCCACATGGTATTGGAATAAACACTTACTTCAGGGCACTTTGATCAATATAATCAAATCAAAGACCAACACATAAATTCACACTTCTATGGACATCTGGATTTTGACAAAATAAAACAGAAGAATACAATGTAGAAAAGAAAACCTTTCAACACATGTGCAAGAGTCCATGATCCACCAAAGAATGATACAACAGAACCAAATAGTATTAAAAAACAAAGAGCATTTTATTCTGCAGAAGTCCAGCACATGGGGGTCTACCATTTACCAATATGGATATACCCAGATAATCTCATAGGCCCAATTTAAAGCATTCTAAGGGAATTCCAGGGAGAAGTAGGTGACCTTTATCTTAATTGGTTGGCTCTATCTCTTGGGACATTCTAGAACCATTTCTAGGGCATTCGGGTCTGGAACTTTTTGATAGGGAAGCCTGGAAACTGTTGCTGACTGTCCTTGCTTCAGGCCTGGTGGTGGGACAGCTTCTGACAGCAGGGTAGTTTCTGCTTGGTTGTCTAAAGCCTAGGGTTTTTTCCAGAACCTGACTTGCCCGGACTTGCCCAGTTCTGGGAAACAGAGATCTAGGCCTATTCTTCTGAACAGACAGATTGAAACCTGTCATCTCGGTCTTCTCACAGGATGCTGATCTAACAGGATATAGGCAAGTAGAAACATGCAAACAGGAACTAGAAAGATATCTCAGCAGTTAAGAGCACTGACTGCTCTTCCATAGGTCCTGAGTTCAATTTCCAGCAACCACATGACAGGCATCTGTAATGGGATCCAATTTCCTCTTCTGATGTGTCTGAATAAAGCAACAGTATACTCACATACATAAAATAGCCTTTTTAAAAAACATGCAAATAGACCCATAGTAAATACCCTGTGCAAAACTCTAGTTCATATGGAATAAAGCCTTAAACAACTACAAAAAAGACACAATGAACCTTATAGTAGATTAAGTAAGAAATTTACTTGAACCCTTTCTCACAGGCACAGGAAACAACTTCTTAAACAGAATATGTGTAGTTCAGGCATCAACATCAATAATTAATAACTGATCCTCACTTAAAGGCTTCTGTAAGGCAAAGGGCACATCACCAGTAGGACAAATGGCATGCTATGGAATGGGAAGAGCTTTTAATCAACTTCATATCCAACAGAATTTCAATAACACAATAGTTAAGGAATTCAGAAAACTAGACATCAACAACCAAGTAACCTAATTAAAACATGAGGTACCAATCTAGACAGATTATTCTCAATAGAAGAATCTTAAGTTGGTAAGAAGCACTTAAAGAAATATTCAACATCTTTAGCCATCAAGGAAATACAAATAAAACTACTTTTAGATTCCATCTTACACATGTTCAATAAAACAATGAAAGCTCATTCTGGCAAAGATGTGGAGAAAAGAAACACTCTTCCATTACTGATGAAAGTAGAAACTAGTGCAGCCACTGTGGAAAACAATATGGAAGTTCTTTGTACCTTGTTACATAAAGACAGAGTCTGCTATGGCTGAGGAACTCCTCTGAACTTAGCGCAAAATGTAGGACTTCATTTTCTTAGTGGCCTTCCCCTTATTTGCCTGATCTGGGGAACCAGGCCTCCAATCTTTCACCTGAGGTAAGTATGTCACCTACATGTTACAAACCTACAAGTTCAACTTTCTCTTTTGTACCAAATATCTGGGATTCCTGGAATTCCTCTCCATACAAATGAGGAATTCTCAGTACTTTAAACTCTAGCCAAAGCTTTCCTATACAGCCCCTGTACACCGCAAATAACGTGTATGAGTATGAGCTATTTCACTGAAGATCATTTAAGAGAGCGGTTTCATTGAGTTACTTCTGGAAAGACAGGGATCCTGAAGGCACCACCCATTCTGGACTCTGCTACAGAATTCCAGTATGTAGCAGTTTCTGAACATCATGAAGGAGGAAAAGGAGAACACAAAAATCACAGCTGGCCGCCAACTCAAACACCACAGCAGTTACTCACAAAATTGGCAATCGATCTACCTCATGATCCTGCTATATCACTTGGGTATAAACCCAAAAGACACTCCATCACACCACAATGACACTAGTTCAACTAGGTTCATAGAAGCTTTATTCACAGTACTGAGATACTGGAAAAAAAACTAGAGGTTCCTCAACCAATACATAGATAAAGAAAATATGAGATGTTTACACAATAAAGTATTACACAGCTGTTTAAAAAATAGTTACATCATAAAATTTTCAGGCAAATGAATGGAAGTAGTGAAAAAACCTTCCCTAGTGAAGCAACCCACACGCAGAAACACAAATATACTGTGCAATCACTTGTAAGTGAATATTGACTATTAAAGGATAATCACTCTGGAATCTATAGACTCTGTGAGGGTAAGTAATAAAGTGGGCACTTGGGGGACACATAGACCTCCCTGGGGGGGGAAAACAGATGTTGTAGATGCAATGGGGGAAAGTCGAGTAGGAAACAGAAAGAATCAAATGAAGAAGGAAGGAGTGGAAGGGAGGAGTATGTGGTGGAGAGATGACTGGAATTGGGGAGCAACTGTGAGGCAATATGGAACCCATGTTCTAAGACTAGAGATATCTGCTTGCAAAAGATTATACTGTGTAAGTCAGCAGTAACTGGGTCAAAGGTTTTACTGCAAGGAAAAGGCTGCAGAGAGAGCTCTGATAGGGTGGAACAGTCATAGAAAAATGAAGTACTTAACCGAAAGCATTACCATATCACTACAATCTCATTTGTAACAAACAAAATCAACTAATCATTAAGTTTGCAATTAAACTATTTTTAAGAATAAAGTCTTTAAATACATGTGCACAATATGAATCATGTTGAATTATGCTAAATGCTAGTCCTACATGCTGTCAGCAAACACGCACGCTACAAGAAAAAGAATTAAAATAATTTCAGAATTTTTGAGTTTTATCAGGAAAAAGGAATACCAAAGACTTAAACAAAACAGCAGTAATACAGTAGACAGCTCAAACGTAGGCCTTTTGTTTATTATGTTTATTGTTTTAGGGTGGAAGACTAAGGGGACAGATTTATAATTACTTTACTGAAACTATAAACATGATTTTAAAGCTTTTTTTTTTCTTTTTGAGAAGGTCTCTTGACTAAACAAGGCCACCTGAATGACAACTTCAGAAATAGTAAGCCTACAATTTTATAGTTATAGTATGTTTATTTTAAAGCCTAATTATTAATATGAAAAAGGGAAATGGTTTGGTAAGTGTGCTGTTGTATAGCCCTTTGTTGAGGTTTAAATGGTGAAAGCAATATAATCAAAGAAGAATGTGGGCTCACCTTGTGAGCCACCTGCTAACTAATTTCCCTTTCACTTTGCATATTGCACAGTGAAAATAGAAAGGAGTCTTAAGAGCACTTCAGTCCCAGGAGGGTGGATTTAAACTTGTACAGAAAGGTGTAAATGGCCCACAGTGACATAATGCCTGATAACATGCATTCAAATGAAGAATATCTATTTTCTTACAAGCAAGAAAAATGAAGATTTTTTTGTGCTTAAAACAAAGGAGTGAACAGTAAACAAAACAACATGGTTTACCCCTCCTGGACAGACTGCCTAAGCAAAGAACAACCAACAGTAATCCAATGAGAACTGCATACTTTCACTCATCTTTTAAGACAGATGCACACAGCTATTCATGGTCTTTTTAAATAAAGATACTAAATAGAAAAAGAACATTTGTGTTCATAAGTCCGACCAATAAAATAATTCAAAAACACTAAAGAACATATCTATATGTCATTATAGATATAACAAGGAACATCCAAAGCTGCATTTATGTTTACATTTGCAGACCGAGAGAATGTTTCTTGCTTTTAGAAATTTGTGTGATGTAAAAGCTAGTGAGTTTTGTTTGTGCCATAATACAACAGTACTTGTTTCTACTGCTAGGTCAGTGACTTTTAGGCCTGGCCAGCAAACTAGGTTCTCAAAAATCAGTCTGTAAGAATTATACAATATTGATTTCACCTCCAGAAAATGAGGGTCATCTTGTTTTAGAAGACCCACTGGGATTTGGTTGATTGGTTTTAACCAGAGTTTTTTCCATTCTATCTCACAAGCTCTGATAGCTGGATTCAATTCCACTTGAGTGTGACGAACTACATAAAACGTGAGACCTGTGCTTACAACAAAAATCAAAATCTCTACTAACACTCTTCTGTGTGTTACCCAAGAACAATGTGTTACCCAAGTAACAGTTCAGAATCTAAGTCAGAAGCAGTTCATTTAAAGATGGTATCAGATAGCTGGGTAAGAAACATCAGTAATCAAAAACACTGGGTCCCGAAGCATAAAAGGTATAGAAATCAGCTAGGCCAGCGCCACCGCCTTCAGACCATTTCCTCCTTCTATGATGTCAATGATGGCACTCAGTTTGTAGGTGCTTTAAATTCTGGAAGTTACTTGCAGATCACATGAGTGATAAAGGTTCCATTGAGAAAGCCCAGAACCAGGAACCAAATGCCTATAGATACATAGATAGTCAGCTACCATATTAATCACAATGTAGACCCAGCATCAGGGGAAGTAGACCATGATGAAGCTCATGACAAAGAGCAGGACACTGAGAAGCTGAACAGCAGTTCTAGGCTCTCCACTCAGAGAAGAAGGTGCTGGAGGTAGCAGCAGGCCAGGGTCAGGAAAGCAAACACAGAGTGGCCAGCATGCACACCAGCACTGGGGTCCAGCACAAATAGATGTTTCAGAGCCAGCAGCAATTCTAGTTTCTCATCTTAGCCACAGAAACACCAGGACCACCAGTCTGCTGCCACTCCCAGAACAACCATCAGTGCCCCAGCCAGCAAGCTGATGGCTGCAGGAAGACCTTGGCACACCAGGTAGGTGCCTAGCAGTAGCATGGTAACTTAATAGAACTCCTTTACTTACCATACACCTTTATGTTCCTTCCACCCTTTCTAGGTACTATCCCTTAGAACACCCACCAAGGGACTCTCTCTATTAAAATATTTTGATGTGTTAAAAATAAGCTATTTGTGACAATGTGTATAAAATACACATACTCAGTAGAATGAATATAAAAATACCATTTAAAACAAAAATCTACCTATTTTGAGAATAATCTATAGCAAAATTGTTCTTTATTCTTAGTATTTGAAATGACAATTATTCACTTAAAATATTATTGAAGAGTTTATCTTTCATAAATTTTATTGTCAATAATGGATATGAGTACAAATGTATACAAACAAATATGAAAAGAATTAGAGGAGCAATATATTTTATTTTATCTTACATCCTATCAAAGACCATATCCATACTATGAAGAATAGTTAAAGATTATGGAGACGCACCTTCCTACAGGTAATGAGTATGGTCTCTGAGTCTATGAATGCATCAAATACTGCTTCAGGAATAAATTATGCATCAAAAATATGCATCCACTATTTTAGAGAGTGATGAATGTCCCTGATTTTCAAACTCAAGTTAATGTTAAAAATGATCATTTCTCGTGTTTGCATTTCTTTGCACTTCTGAGAAGCAGCTGATGCCATAAGCAGAAATGCTAATATTCTATGAGAACAGCTGTTGTTACAGTATTTCAGGACTAGCCACTTGTTGGAAGATTAAATCTTGCTATAACGATCACATTTTCTGTTAGAATTCTCTCAATTTCACAAACTCAGAAATTTTTAGTAGGTGAGATGAAATTGTGACAAACAATTTCAGCTTGCCTATGTCTCTGAACTTAATCCTGTGAATTTTTTGGTCTGTTATATACCTCCACTAATAGTGAGGTAACATCATGCTCTATAATAGAAATCATGAAGATATCTAATATGCAGAATATAAAAAATTTCAAAATTGAAAAATGAATCCGTAGTAGAAGAAAACACCCCAGTCCTTATTACTTGTTAAAGTTCTGACTTACTTTTGATTATATATATATATATATATATATATATATATATATATATATATATATACACATATATATATATATATGTGTATTTCAAGCACATTTAACAGCCTATGTAAATGAAGTGTGCTTAAATCTCACCAAAAAAATAGATTTGTAAAACATGCAGAGAAAATCACCAAATAACAATAGACATAAAAAAACAAGTAAATGCATTACTATCACTGGCTTCTTCTGTATTGTTATGACATTTTAATAGGGCTTTTTTAGGCATTAGCGAATGCATGACTTTGCTATTGGTGTTAGAATGCACTTCCACAAACAAGGCCCAAGAAAATAACACGTTTTTGCAGTCGATAAAGCTGAAAAGAGTTGGTAGTAGGCATGTAGATGCACAGTTGAGATTTTGCCTACCTGGTTTCTGTTTTGCTTTAGTCCAGTGTTTACTCACTATGATGCCTTGATATGGTAATACATATCCTGCAATGTTGTGAGAATGTGATATGTTCTTTTTTTTTTAATTTTATTTAATCGTTTTTTACAATCCAGATTTTCTGCCCCTCCTGGTGCATATTTCATAACTCCTCCCCCATTAACATGAGAATGTCCCCACCCCCACAGCCCTAGCCCACCAGAACTCACCACTCCATGGGGCCTGCAGTCTTTTGAGAGTTACCAGCATCTTTTCTGACTGAACCCAGACTCAGGAGTATGTGTTGGGGGCTTTATATCAGGTGCTGCCTGGTTAGGGGTGAAGTGTCTGAGAGATCTCAAAGGTCCAGGTTAATTGATACTGCTGGTTTTCCTACAGGGTCACCCTCCTCAGCTTCTCTGTTTTTCCCTCCTTCAACCACAGGGATCATGAGCTTCTGTCCATTGTTTAGGTGTAAATATCTGCATCTGACCCTTTCAGCTGCTTGTTTTTTTGGAGGGCAGTCATGAGAGACCACTTTTTATGAGCACTTCATAGCCTCAGTAATAGTGTCAGGCTTCAGGTCCTCCCCTTGAAATGGATTCCACCTATCACTTGACCTTCTTTCCCTCAATCTCTTCTCCATTTTTGTCCATGCAGTTCATTCAGACAAGAACAATTCTGTGTCAGAGGTTTTGCCTGTAGGATGGCAACCCCATCCCTCTCTTGATGCCCTGTCATTCTGTTGGAGTTGGACTCTACAAGTTCACTCTCCCCACTGTAGGACATTTCATCTAAGGTCTTTCCCTTTGAGTCCTGAGAGTCTCTCACCTCTAGGTTTCTAATGCATTCTAGAGGGTTCTTCCCACCTCCTACCTCCAGAGGTTGCTTATTTGCTTTCTATCTGTAGGCACTCAGGGCTTCATTCCAGTTCCCCCCCCCCCCACCTATACTTGATCATGTTCTTCTTTTCCCCTTTCTGTCCCCCTTTCCACCCAAGTCCCTCTCTCCCTTTCCCCTCCTGTGATTGTTTTCTTCTCCCTCACAAATGGGATTGAGGCATTCTCAATTAAGACCTTTGGCTTTTTAAGCTTTTTGAGTTCTTTGGATTGTATCCTGGGTATTCTGTACATTTTTTTTTGGATGATATCCATTTATTAGTGAGTATATACCATGCATGTCCTGTTTAAAGGGTCTGAGTTAACTCACTCAGGATTTTATTTTCTAGTTCCATCCATTTGCCTGCAATACTCAGGATGTCCTCATTCTTAATAGCTTGGTAGGATATCATTGTGTAAATGGACAACATTTTCACTATCTATTCTTCTGTTGTGGGACATTTGGGTTGTTTCCATCTTCTGGCTATCACAAACAAGGCTGCTATGAACATAGTGGAACATGTGCCCATATAGCATAGTGAGATATCTGTTGGATATATGCCTGAGTGGTATAGCTGGATACTCGGGGAGATTTATTTCCAGTTTTCTGAGGAACCTACAGTTTGATTTCCAGAGTGATTGTACCAGTTTGCAATGGAGGAGTGTCTCTCTTTCCCACATCCTTGCCAACATGTGCTGTCACCTGACATTTTAATCTTAACTATTCCGGTTGTTGGAAGGTGGAATCTCAGTGTTGTTTTGATTTGCATTTCCCTGATGACTAATGAATTCTAACATTTCTAAGTGCTTCTCAGCCATTCAAGATTCCTCTGTTGTGAATTCTCTACTTAGTTCTGAACTCTATTTTTTCATTAGGTTGTTTGGTTTCTTCTTGAGTTCTTTATGTATTTTGGATATTAGCCCTCTATTGGATGTAGGGTTACTGCAGATTTTTTCCCAATCTGTAGGCTGCTGATGTGTCCTATTGACTATGTCCTTTGGCTTCCAGGAGATTTCCAGTTTCATGAGGTTACATTTATCAATTCTTGATGTTAGAACATGAGCCACTGGAGCTCTGTTTAGAAAATTTCTCCCTGTGCCAATGAGTTCAAGACTCCCACTTTTTCTTCTATTAGATTCAGTGTATCTGGTTTTATATTGAGCTCCTTAATCCACTTGGACTTGAACTTTGTGCAAGGTGACAAATTTGGGACTATTTTCATTTTCTACATACAGATAGCCAGTTTGATTAGCACCATTTATCGAGGATGCTTTCTTTTTTCAATTGTATATTTTTGGATTCTTTGTCAAAGTTCAAGTGTGCATAAGTGTGTGGTTTTATTTTGGATCTTCACTTCTATTTCATTGATCAACATATCTGTCTTTGTTCCAATACCATGGAGTTTTTAATTACTATTGCTCTGTATTATAGCTTCAGGTCAGAGATGGTGTTTCCACCAGGTGTTCTTTGATTGTTAAAAATTGTTGTTGCTATTCTGGATATTCTGATTTTCCAGATTAATTTGAGAATTTCTCTTTTGATGTCTTTGAAGAATTGTGTTGGGATTTTGATGGGGATTGCATTGAATCTGTACATTGCCTTTTTACTATGTCAATTCTTCCAATCCATAAGCATGGGAGATCTCTCGATTTTCTGAAATCTTCAATTACTTTTTTTTTGAGAGACTTAACATTATTTTCATACAGAACTTTCACTTGTTTAGATAGAGTTACTGCAAGATATTTTATATTATTTGTGGCTATTGTGAACGGAGTTGTTTTCTTTGATGAATATGAAGTGTCCTTCCCCATCACCCTTGATAACTGTTAGTTGAAATACTATTTTATTGGCTAATAGGACAGCAACCTCTTCTTGTTTCTTGGGACCTTTTTTTTTTTTCCTTTGAAGACTTTTTTCCAGCCTTTTACTCTGAGGTAGTTTCTGTCTTTCTGTCTTTGTTATTGAGGTATGTTTCTTGTATGCAGTAAAATGCTGGATTCTGTTCGTGTATCTAGTCTGTTAGCTTATGTCTTTTTTTATAGGTAATTTTAGTTCATTAATATTGAGAAATATTAAAGACAGTTTACTGTTTGTTCCTATTATGTATGGATTTGTAGGTGAAACTATGTACATATCTACAGGGAAGTTGGAAAAAAAAGGAGGGAAAGAAAATGGGGCAGAGAAAGAAGGGTTGGATTTGAGCATTGAAAGGCCCTGTATTCTCCAACCAGGACTTCATCTAAAGGTGTTACCACCTTTAGAAATAGTGTCATCAGGATGAAAATTAACTGTTACAAAATGAACCTCAGAGAAAACCACTCCAGGATCAGAACATTATTATTTTTAATTCAAGATTTTTATGTAGTTTCTACATGCCTTCTAGATAGTTATATTCAGTTGAAGGTACTATCTTAAATACAGACCATACCAGAATTATCTCATTTTAAAATACAAATACATTATTAGAAATTTATAACATTATAAAACTAAAAAAATTAAAAAAATATTTATTTACTTTTAAATAATTTCACTTCAAAATAGCATCAATTCTTACTATCAGTCAATTAAACAAATTGCACATAAATATTAGAAATAATTTTTTTAAAGGAATGAACTTTATAGTTTGAGTATTCTGATTATTCCTATAAAAAACAGTTTGCTTTTCATAGCAGCCCCTTGTAAGTTGTACATGTTCATTAGGAATATAAGTGGTGAAAAAAGACATGATATTTGACAGGAAACTCAGGCAGGGTGTGAGCTTGGGTATAATCAAAGTGCATTGTATTTATTTAAGAAATTCTAAAGTGACATATTTTTATTGTATTTTTCAAAGTGTAGTCACTTTTGGGGAAAATGGTTTAGAAGTCACAATTACTTAGTATACTAAAACTTTCAGTCCTAAACTTTTCCCTATAAATAAAATATCTAAACTAAAAGAACTGAGTGTCTAAAATAATTTATAATTACTCATAAGTATGTTGTGAGTAGGAAGCAACAGTATTATACAAAAGAACTTCAGTAAGAACTTTTGTTAAGGAAGTGCATTATCATGGGTGCAGCTTAGTAAGAGTATAAGAAGGGTGAGAAAAATGTTTGACCAAAATCAAAATAGGACAGTAGATATATCTGGATAAACAGAGACAATAACTACTTTAGAGTGTGAAAATCATCTAATCTGATTGTGACTCTCAATGTATACATGAAAAAGTGATTAAAGGAAAGATACATGCTTTTTGTTCCAACAATGATCAATCAACATTAGGTAAGTTTGTACTTACCAGTGGTAATTAGGAAGGAAAATTTGTTAATGTTTTTTCACAGTACTGTGTATCTCAATGTCTTACAGTAACACACAATGCTTTTGTGTATTCAATAACAATAATCCAATGTGTTAGCTCCAGAGAGATGACAACTCTAGAAATTCTTAAATTAAAATACAGTATAGATGTGCTCAAATTACTTCTAGGATTGATTTATTTTCATCCTGGGTTAGAATACTTTTTAGAAATTTAAAATATACTATGAATATTGTACCAGGATTATACAAAGATGTCTTATTTTTCCCAATGAAAATATGAAAATAAGGCTTAAAGAGGAATTTCATAATTTTCTTTAATTTTTGAATCAAATTAAGAGTTAAATAATAGTAAAGAAGTCAAAAAACAAAAGAGCAGCTGAAAGAGGTGAATGAGTTTATCTGGTGCAATTTCCTTCCACTTACATCTCTATTAAATGTTGGAGAAAAGAATACAGTAATTGTTTGAAAGTTGTCATTCAAATTTGATTGCTCCTGAATTATCCACTTCTGAAATTATTCCAACAAAACAGTTCATTTAGGAAAGTAGTCAGTGACTTTCTCAAAATCCATTCCACTGTTGCAGCTAAATTTTCTTCTATTTCTGTAGTTTGTAACCATGCAAATAATTTCTCTAAACTTTGAAGGTCATTCAATGACAGTGTTAGGCTTCTTAACATTACTGAGATAAACCACATTAGACAATATACTTAAAGAGAAGTTTGTTTGGCCTTACAAATGGACATATCTGTCTACAATTGGGTTACCCCATTGCTTTTGAACATGACAAGGCACTACATGATGAAGAGTTTTAGTGAGAATGTAACATGTTTACCTGAGGAACAAATAAGATGGAAAGGGAAAAGAGAAGTTTTTAGTCACCATAGAAGGAAGGGTACAAGTCTCTAAATCTCACTACAAGGCTTCAAGTACAAAAGATTAATAATCTCTTCCCATACTATATGTCTGAAGAACAAGGTTTCATGTCAAGCACCTTCTGAAGACAATCCAGATCAATAATATAGGGATCTCACATTCATTTATTTATTAACACATTAGCATACATAGTTCAATAATTTTATATTAGGTAATAGATATATCATTGTTTTTTGCAAGCATGTAGAAATATATTTATGATATCTAATGCCTTTAGTATCTTAATTAAATATTTATGAATAGTTTCTTATATATATATTTTTTAATTTTGTATTGGATGTTTTATTTACATTTTATATGTTGTCCCCTTACCCCATCCCCCACCCACCCAGGAACCCCCTATCCCCTCACCCCTCCTCCTTCTTCTCTGTGGATGTAACCCCTATCTACACCCACACTCCCACCTCCCCACCCTCAAAATTCCCACCCCCTCGGGCGTCCAACATTCATGAGTTCAAGGATCTCTTCTTCCAACTATGCCCAGCAGGGCCCTCCACTCTTACTATTCAGCTGAAGCCCTGGATCCCTCCTTAAGTGATCCTAGGCTGGTGGTTTAGACCCTGGGAGCTGTGGTTGGTTGGTATTGTTGCTCTCCTCATGGTGCCGCAAACCCATTCAGCTCCTTCAGTCTTCACTCTAACTCCTCCATTGAGAACCCCATTATCAGTTTAATGGCTAGTTGTGAGCATCTGCCTCTGAATACGTCAGACTCTTAAAGACCTCTGAGGAGACAACCATATCAGGCTCTTATCAGCATGCACTTCCTGACTTCCACATCAGCCTCTAACTTTGGTGACTGCATATGGGATGGGTACTCAGCTGGAATGGTCTTCAGATGGCCCCTCCTTCAGTTTTTGTCCCTCACTTTGTCTCCATATTTGCTCCCTTGAGTATTTTGTTGCTCCTTCTAAGAAGGACCGAATCACCCCCACTTGGTCTTCATTCTTTATGAGCTCCATGTGGCCTGTGAGTTACATCTTGGGCATTTCAAGGTTCTGGGCTAATATCCAATAGTCAGTGAGTGAATATCATGTGTGTTCTTTTGTTATTGGCTTACTTCACTCAGGATGATAGTTTCTAGTTCCATCCATTTATCCAGGAAACTCTCAAATTCATTTTTTTTAATAGCTGAGTAATACTCTATTGCGTAAATATACCACATTTTTTGCATCCATTCCTCAGTTGAAGGACATCTGGGTTTTTTCCAGTTCCTGGCTATTATAAATAAGGCTGCTATGAACATAGTTGAGCATATGTCCTTGTTATATGTTCAAGCATCTTCTGGGTATATGCCTGGTAGTGATATAGCTGGATCCTCAGGTAATGCTATGTCCACTTTTCTGAGGAACCGCCACACTGATTTCCAAAGTGGTTGCACCATCTTTGTACCACCAACAATGGAGGAGTGTTCCTCCTTCTCCACACCCTTGCCAGCATCTACTATCACCTGAGTTTTTAATCTTAGCCATTCTGACTGGTGTGAGATGGAATCTCAGGGTTGTTTTGATTTGCATTTCCCTGACAACTAAGGATACTGAACATTTCTTTAGGTGCTTCTCAGCCATTCGATTTTCTTCCGTTGAAAATTCTTTGTTAAGCTCTATACCCCAGTTTTCAATAAGGTTATTTGGTTGTCTGGAGTCTAATTTCTTGAGTTCTTTGTATATATTGGATATTAGCCCTCTATCAGATGAAGGATTGGTAAAGATCTTTTCCCAATTTGTTGGTTGTCGTTTTGTCCTATTGACAGTGTCCTTTTCCTTACAGAAACTTTCCAATTTTATGAAGTCCCATTTGTCAATTCTTGATCTTAGAGCATATGCCATTGGTGTTCTGTTCAGGAACATTTCCTCTGTGCCCAAGTATACGAGGCTCTTCCCCACCTTCTCTTCTATTAGTCTCAGTGTATCTGGTTGTATGTGGAGGTCCTTTATCCACTTAGACTTGAGCTTTGTACAAGGAGATAAGAATGGATCAATTTCCATTCTTCTACATGTAGTCCTCCAGTTGACCCAGCACCATTTGTTGAAAATGCTGTCCTTTTTCCACTGGACAGTTTTAGCTCCTTTGTCAAAGATCAAGTGACCATAGGAGTGTGGGTTCATTTCTGGGTCTTCAGTTCTATTCCATTGATCTTCCTTCCTGTCTCTGTACCAATACCAGGTAGTTTTTATCACTATTGCTCTGTAGTACGGCTTGAGGCCAGGGATGGTGATTCCTCCAGAAGTTCTTTTATTGTTGAGAGTATTTTTCGCTATCCTGGGTTTTTTGTTATTCCATATGAATTTGAGAATTTCCTTTTCTAACTCTGTGAAGAATTGAGTTGGGATTTTAATGGGGATTGCATTGAATCTGTAGATTGCTTTTGGCAAGATGGCCATTTTCATTATATTAATCCTGCCAATCCACGAGCATGGGAGATTTTCCATCTTCTGAGATCTTCTTCGATTTCTTTCTCAGAGACTTGAAGTTCTTGTCACACAGGTCTTTTACTTGCTTGGTTAGATTCACACCAAGGTATTTTATATTATTTGCAACTATTGTGAAGGGTGTCATTTCCCTAATTTCTTTTTCAGTCTGTTTATCTTTCATGTAGAGGAAGGCTACTGATTTGTTTGAGTTGATTTTATAACCAGCCACTTTGCTGAAATTGTTTATCAGGTTTAGGAGTTCTCTGGTGGAAATTTGGGGGTCACTTAAGTATACTATCATATCGTCTGCAAATAGTGATATCTTGACTTCTTCCTTTCCTGTTTGTATCCCTTTGACTTCTTTTTGTTGTCTAATTGGTCTGGCTAGGACTTACACTACTATATTGAATAGGTAGGGGGAGAGTGGGTAGTCTTGTCTAGTCCCTGATCTTAGTGGGATTGCTTCAAGTTTCTCTCCATTTAGCTTGATGTTGGTTACTGGTTTGCTGTAAATTGTTTTTACTATGTTTAGGTAGGGGCCTTT
This sequence comes from Grammomys surdaster, assembly GCF_004785775.1. Taxonomy (NCBI): domain Eukaryota; kingdom Metazoa; phylum Chordata; class Mammalia; order Rodentia; family Muridae; genus Grammomys; species Grammomys surdaster. The sequence goes on from NW_021604698.1 coordinate 1,824,372, forward strand.
AATTCCTGATTTTTCCAAGACTTTTATCATGAAGGGATGTTGAATTTTGTCAAATGCTTTCTGAGCATCTAGTGAGATGATCATGTGGTTTTTTTCTTTGAGTTTGTTTATATAGTGGATTACATTGATGGATTTCCAAATATTGAACCATCCCTGCATTCCTGGGATAAAACCTACTTGATCATGATGGATGATTGTTTTGATGTGTTCTTGAATTTGGTTTGCTAGAATTTTATTGAGTATTTTTGTATCAATGTTCATAAGGGAGATTGGTCTGAAGTTCTCTTTCTTTGTCAGGTCATTGTGGGGTTTTGGTATGAGTGTAATTGTAGCTTCATAGAACGAATTGAGTAGTGTTCCTTCTGTTTCTATTTTGTGGAATTGTTTGAAGAGAATTGGTATTAGGTCTTCCTTGAAGGTCTGATAGAATTCAGCACTAAAACCATCTGGTCCTGGGCTTTTTTTAGTGGGGAGACTTTTAATGACTGCTGCTATTTCCTTAGGGGTTATGGGACTATTTAGATGGTTTATCTGCTCCTGGTTTAACTTTGGTACCTGGTATGTGTCTAGGAAATTGTCCATTTCATCCAGGTTTTCCAGTTTTGTTGAGTATAGGCCTTTGTAGTAGGATCTGATAATTTTTTGAATTTCTTCAGTTTCTGTTGTTATGAATCCCTTTTCAGTTCTGATTTTATTAATTTGGATACTATCTCTGTGCCCTCTGGTTAATCTGGCTAACAGTTTATTTATCTTGTTGATTTTCTGAAAGAACCAGCTACTGGTTTTATTGATATTTTGTATTGTTCTTTCTGTTTCTATTTGGTTGATGTCAGCTCTGAGTTTGATTATTTCCTGCGTTCTACTCCTCCTAGGTGTATTTGCTTCTTTTTGTCCTAGAGCTTTTAGTTGTGCAGTCAACTTGTTAGTGTGTGCTCTTTCCAGTTTCTTTTTGTAGGCACTTAGAGCTATGAGTTTTCCTCTTTGCACTGCCTTCATGGAGTCCCACAAGTTTTGGTATGATGTGTCCTCATTTTCATTGAATTCTAAAAAGTCTTTAATTTCTTTCTTTATTTCTTCCTTGATCAAGTCATCATTGAGTAGAGAGTTGTTCAGTTTCCATGTGCACATAGGTTTTCCATTGGTTTTGTCATTATTAAAGACCAGTCTTATTCCGTGGTGATCTGATAAAATGCAAGGGATTATTTCAATCTTTTTAGAATGAAATGTTCTATAGATGTCTTTTAAGTCCATTTAGTTCATAACTTCTGTTAATGTCAAAGTGTCTCGGTTTAGTTTCTGTTTCCATGATCTGTCTATTGCTGAGAGTAGGGTGTTGAAATCCCCCACTATTATTGTGTGAGGTGTAATGTGTGTTTTGAGCTTTAGTAAAGTTTCTTTTTTGTATGTAGGTGCCCTTGTATTTGGAGCATAGATGTTCAGAATTGAGAGTTCACCTTGGTAGATTTTTCCTTTGATGAGTATGAAGTGTCCTTCCTTATCTTTTTTGATTAATTTTGGATGAAAATCGATTTTATTTGATATTAGAATGGCTACTCCAGCTTATTTCTTGGGACCATTGGCTTAGAAAATTGTTTTCCACCCTTTTATTCTGAGGGAGTGTCTGTATTTGTCACTGAGGTGTGTTTCTTGTATGCAGCAAAATTCTGGGTCTTGTTTGTGTATCCAGTCTGATAGTCTGCATCTTTTTATTGGGGAATTGAGACCTTTGATGTTAAGAGATATTAAGGAAAAATGATTGTGGCTTCCTGTTATTTTTGTTATTAGAGGTAGAATTATGTTTGTATAGCTATCTTCTTTTGGGGTTGTTGAAAGATTACTTCCTTGCTTTTTCTAGGTTGTAGTTTCCCTCCCTGTGTTGGCGTTTTCCATTAATTATCCTTTAAAGTGCTGGGTTTGTTAGAAAATACTGTGCAAATTTGGTTTTGTCATGGAATATCTTGGTTTCACCATCTATAGTGATTGAGAGTTTTGCTGGGTACAGTATTCTGGGCTGGCAATTGTGTTCTCTTAGCGTGTGTATGATGTCAGTCCAGGCTCTTCTGACTTTCATAGTCTCTTGTGAGAAGTCTGGTGTAATTCTTATAGGTCTGCCTTTATATGTTATTTGAACTTTTTCCCTTACTGCTTTTAGTATTTTTTCTTTGTTTTGTGCATCTGATGTTTTGATTATTATGTGACGGGAGGTATTTCTTTTCTGGTCTAGTCTATTTGGTGTTCTGTTGGCTTCTTGTATGTTTATGGGCATCTTGTTCTTTAGGTTAGGGAAGTTTTCCACAATAATTTTGTTGAAGATCTTTACTGGCCCTTTAAGTTGGGAATCTTCATTCTCATCTATACCTATTATCCTTAGGTTTGGTCTTCTCATTTTTTCCTGGATTTCCTGGATGTTTTGAGTTAGGAGTTTTTTGCGTTTTTCATTTTCTTTGACAACTGTGTCAATATTTTCCACCGTATCTTCTGCATTTGAGATTCTCTCTTCTATCTCTTGTATTCGGTTGGTGATGCTTGCGTCTGTGACTCCTGATCTCTTTCTTAGGTTTTCTATCTCCATGGTTGTCTCCCTTTGAACTTTCTTTATTGTTTCTATTTCCAGTTTTTGATCCTGAATGATTTTGTTTAATTCCTTCTTTGTGTTTTCTTGGATTTCTTTAAGGGATTTCTGTGATTCCTCTTTAAGGGCTTCTACCTGTTTACTTGTACTCTCCTGTATTTCTTTAAGGGAGTTACTTAATTCCTTCTTATAATCCTCTATCATCATCATGAGAAGTGATTTTAATTCTGAATCCTGTTTTTCCGGTGTGATGGGGTGTTCAGGGCTTGCTATATTGGGAGAACTGGGTACTGATGATGCCAAGAAACTGTGGTTTCTGTTGCTTATGTCCTTTCACTTGCTTTTCGCCATCTGGTTAACTCTAGTGTTACCTGCCCTCACTGTGTAAGACTGGAGTCTGTATTTCCAGTTATCTTGCTTGTATCAGAGCTCCTCAGAGTCCAGATGTCTCTGTGGTCATATGATCCTAATTTCCTGGGTAGAAGAACTCCTGGGACTCAGGCCACTTCTTGGATCTGGAAATCCTTCTGCTCTGTGTGCAGTGGTTCCTCTAGGATGGCTCAGGTTACCATGGCTCCCAAGTGCAAACCACCTTGCTGTCTGCTGCTCTGAGTGCAGTGGCTCCTTGGCTGCTCTGAGTGCAATGGCTCCTCTAGGATGGCTCAGGATTCAGTATCTGCACAGGAGCAGACCAACTCTGTGTTTGCTGCTCTGAGTGCAGTGGCTCCTCTAGGATGACTCAGGGTTCAGTATCTCCACAGGACAGGAGCAGACCAACACTGTGTCTGCCCTAGCCCAAACGACCAGGCAGGGGCGGAAGGGAAGTGGAATTCTGGAGGGGTGGGGTTTGGGTAGCTGCTGTGTCGCGAATGTCCCTGGCTCCCAGATGTATCTCTGGGGCTTAGGGAGTGAAATGGAGTTCTTACTGGCTGCTCTGAGTGCAGTGGCTCCTTTAGGATGACTCAGGATTCAGTTGCCCCAGCCCAAAGGTCCAGTCAGGGGCGGAAGGGAAGTGGAATTCCGGAGGGGCGAGGTTTGGGTAGCTACTGTGTCCTGAATGTCTCTGGCTCCCAGATGTATCTCTGGGGCTTAGGGAGTGAGATGGAGTTCTTACCGGCTGCTCTGAATGCAGTGGCTCCTCTAGGATGAGTCAGGATTCAGTATTTCCATAGGACAGGAGGAGACCAACTCTGTGTCTGCCCCAGCCAAAAGCCGTTTCTTATATTTTAATCAAAATACTATCCTAGTTTTGTTGAAATTCAGTGAAGTATTTCATAGTTTTGGTATATACAATATTCTTCTATGAATAAACTAATTTTAAAGTTTAATGACACATAACAATAAAATTTGCAATTTAATGCAAATACAAAAGCATTGTTTCTCTACTACCTTCAAAAAAGGAAAGAAGTCCAATCAAATAAATCTGTGGGTAAGGATTTCTTGTAGAAAGACTGATAACCTGATTTCAATCTCTGAATCCTCATTGTAGGAAGAAATAACTAGTCCTTGTAACTATTCCCCTGACTTCTCAATGCATGCTTTGGTATACATGGTCCTTAACTCATACACGATAGATGATAGATAGATAGATAGATAGATAGATAGATGATAGATAGATGATAGATAGATAGATAGATAGATGTAAATATAAAGCTTGTTTTTAAAAGCAAATGAAGCCATTGCAAAATAGATATGATTTTTTAAAAAGTGACAGACACATATTATATCAACACTTGGGAGATCCAAGAAGATCATAAGGTCTTAGCTATGGAATGAGATTACCTTTAGAATATACTTGATACACTGTCTCAGAAAATAAATTGAAAGAAGTTATAAACTTTCAAAGCACTGCAGTGTGTAATTATAATTTAAAATATATTATGTAATGTTGGGAGCCGACTCTTAGCCGAAAGTGGCTATCATCTTTACAGCCATCTCGAGCCATATACCCTGACAAGAGACTTGTTTCAACAGCCTGCAATAGCTGAGCGCACTCTGATAAACATCTTGTTACACTGTTTAGTGCCCCCAGCTGCCAGGTGCTCCTGGTATCCATGGCTACAAGGCACGTGACGTAGTGGCTTCAGTTGAGATTGTCCACGAGGGCAAGTCACGTGGTAAAGGGTATAAATACCCAGGATTTCCCTTCTATAGAGGAGTAGGGGAGTAGAAAGTAGGAGGTAGAAAGTAAGAGGTGGTAGGAAGAAGTAGAGGAGTACAGGAGACTGAAGGAGTGAGAATATAGTAAGAAGACAGGAGAATAAAGAAGACTTGAAGAGACTCCACCGGACTCTGGCTTGTATCTATCTTTTGCGTCTCTCGCCCCTTTTTTCCCCTTCCTCCGTCCCCACGTTCTCTCTTGCTAGACCCTGACCTGCCGACCGGAGCAGCAGAACTGGCCGGCCTTTACAAAGTAGCAGAACCTGACGGCCGTTACAAAAGAAACGGCCGTTACAATGTAATATATATTAATACATCTATAGCTTTTCTCTCAATTTCATTGATGGAAAATTTTCAATAATTTTCTTCTACATTATGCAAAATAGAAAGCTATTGATTTAGGCAGAAGAGGTCAAGTCAGGCTGTACTGGGATTAAAGGCGTGCACATCCACTGCTCGGCCACACTTTTCTTTATATAGAGAAAACAACAAAAAAATCCAATTGCCACCTATTTCTGTACATCAAAAATGCTATCTCTTAACACATTTCAATAATATTCCAGACCACCACTAAGTCAATGAATTCTTTCTCCCTTGTAGAGCCTTGATCATTTCTTTTATTTGTTGCATTAACCCTTATTCCATAGCTTTAGAGTATTTCACCTTATTGGTTTTCAATCTGTGGGTTGTGCCACCTTTCAGGGTCACTTATAAAGTGTTTTGTATACCAGATATTTACATTATGAATAATAACAGTAGCCAAATTACAGTGATAAAGGAGTAACAAAATAATTTTATGGTTTGAGGTTACTACAACATGAGAAACTATATTTAAGGGTTGAGACATTGCATTAAACATTTATTTGCTCATTTGCTTATCTTCTCTCATAAAATACATAGGAACTGCAGATTTCCCTCTCTACATACCTACAACTTCTACCACAACCACTACTATGTCACTTCTTCCTGAGATCCAATTCCCCTTCAATTACCTTCAAAACAGAGCAAACCTGCCAAAGACAATAACTGACTAGAGCATAACAAAGTAAAATAAGACCAGGCAAATCCCTTCATATGAAGGCTGAAAGAGACAGCACAGTAGTATGGAAAGTGTCCTAAGAAGAGGTAAAAACATTAGACACCCCTACTCCAATTGTTATGAATCCCACAGAAATCAAAGATAAGCAATCACTTTGTGCAATGAGCTATAAGAAGGATATTTGACACATTTTTAGGATTGATGATCCTAGAGAGAAAAATCAGTGCATCAGCCAAAGTCTTTGTTTATGGAAAGAACTTAGTGAAGACCCAAGAAGGCTCCATGATTGTCATTTCAGTCTATGCAAGTAGCTACAATCTCTGAATTGGTTGATTCTGTGGGCCATGTTCTCCTGATCCCTTGAAGTCTCTGGCTCATACAATTCTTCTTCTTCAGCCTTTAAAGACTAGGCTCACAACTGAAATGATAAGAATTAGAATAAAAAGCCCTTTATATATAAAAGCAAACCAGAAATTTATAAGTATGAATTTGAGAAGGAATATTCATTTCATCTTTTAGCAGTGGTATCATAGCTGAAAGATTGCTCAGATGATACGGTAATTATACCTTGTTAACATTGGAATGCACTTTTATAATTAATTGCATTTCTCATAAAAAGATAGTTTCAGGCCATCCCAGGCAAGCCAAGGCTACATAGTACCATATTGTTTCAAAAGTGGGAAAGGTAATGTCATTTAGGTTATGACAGTTTAAAAATAAAGAATTATGAACGTTTGTCATCTCAAAAAATTAATTCTGAAGCTCAAATGTACTTTCTGTTATATGTAAAAATGTTCTGATTAAAAATGTAAATATATTTCTTAATAAAATCTGGAATAGCCCAAATAAATTTCATAACATCAGTTTTACTTAAAGGAAGCCAAATATTCTGTCTTTTCAATAAACTATACAAACTTTGCAGTTGTAAGAGTGTCCTTCTGTGAATATGAGAAGTGATGTTGTGTGTGACACATCATTTGCACAATCAAATATATTGAAAAGAATATGTGACTACACTGAGTTGTAGTGAGATGTAGGAGAGATATTTGACTCTTTATTAGGCTTGATGATTCCAGGGAGAAAAATCACTACATCTACCAAACATGTATACATGCTGTATGTTTTTAGGAAAAACTGTCAATTTGAATATTGACTGAGCACAGTGGTTCATAATCCTGCAGATAAAGAAGGACACTTCATACTCACCAAAGTAAAAATCTATGAAGATGAACTCTCAATTCTGAATGTCTATGCTCCACAAAACAAGGGCATCCACAATCATAAAACAAATTTTACTAAAGCTCAAAGCACACAATGCACCTCATACAATAATAGTGAACTACTGCAACACCCCACTCTCAGCAATGGACAGATCACTGAATCAGAAACTGAAGAGAGAAACAGTGAAACTTAAAAAAACTAAAAAATAAATGGATTTAACAGATATCTATTCAAAATTTCATCCAAAATAAAAGAATAAACCTTCTTCTCAGCACCTCATGGTACCTTTTCCAATACTGACCATATAAATGGTCACAAAACAGGCCTCAAGAGATACAAGAAGATTAAGATAGTCCCATGCATCCTATCAGATCAGCAAAGACTAAGGATGGTCTTCAATAACAGCAAAAACAGCAGAAATCCCACACACACATGGAAGCTGAACCATGCTCTACTCAAAGATGATTTGGTCAAGAAAGGAAGAAAGAAAGAAAGAAAGAAAGAAAGAAAGAAAGAAAGAAAGAAAG
>NW_021604698.1:1831900-1836488 GCF_004785775.1 Grammomys surdaster
AAGAAAGAAAGAAAGAAAGAAAGAAAGAAAGAAAGAAAGAAAGAAAGAAAGAAGGAAAGAAAGAAAGAAGAAAGAAAGAAAGAAATTAAAGATTTTTTAGAATTCAATGAAGATGAAGACACATCACATCAAAACATGAAACACAATGAAAGCAGCGATAAGAGGAAAACTCATAGCTGTAAGTGCCTTCAAAAAGCAACTGGAGAGTACATACACTAGTAGGTTGACAGCACCTGTGAAATCTCAAAAAGAAGCAAATACACACAAAAGGAGTAGATGGTGGGAAATAATCAAACTCAGGGTTGAAATCATCCAAGTAGAAACAAAAAGAACTATACAAAGGATCAATAAAACCAGCACCTGGTTCTTTGAGATAATCAACAATATAGATAAACCCTTAGCTAGACTAACCAGAGGGCACAGAGACAGTATCCAAATCAATAAAATCAGAAATGAAAAGGGAAACAAAACAACAAAACCTGAGGATATTCAAAAAAATCATCGGATCCTACTACAAAAGCCTATATTCAACCAAATTTGAAAATATGGAAGAAATGGACAATTTTCTAGAAAGATACCAGGTATCAAAATTAATTCATGATCAGATAATCCATCTAATCAGTCCCATAATCCCTAAAGAAATAGGAGCTGTCACTAAAAGTCACCCAATGAAAAGAAGACCAGGACCACATGGGTTTAGTGCAGAATTCTATCCGACCTTCAAAGAAGACCTAATACCAATACTCTTCAAATGGTTCCACAAAATAGAAACAGAAGGAACACTACCCAATTCCTTTTATGAAGCCACAATTATGTGTATCCCTAAACCACACAAAGACTCAACAATGAAAGAGAACTTCAGACTAATATCCCTTAAGAACACTGATTGAAACATACTCAATAAAATTCTTGCAAATTGAATTCAAGGACACATCAAAACAATCATTCACCACAATCAAGTAGGCTTCATCCCAGGGATGGTTCAATATACAGAAATCCATCATAATAACCCACTACATAAACAAACTCAACACAAAAAAAATTCATGATCGTTTCATTAGGTGCTGAAAAAGCATTTGAAAAAATTCAATATCCCTTTGTGAGAAAATTCTTGGAAAGGTAAGGAATTTACTCCCGTACCTAAACATAGTAAAAGCAACATACAGCAAACCAGTAGCCAATGTCAAACTAAATGGAGAAAAACTTGAAGCAATCCCATTAAAATCAGGGACTAGACAATGCTGTCTAGTCTCTCACTCTCTATTCAATTTAGTACTTGAAGTTCTAGCTAGAGCAATTATACAACAAAAGAAGGTAAAAGGGATACAAATTGGGAAAGAAGAAATCAAATTATCACTAATTGCACGTGATATGATAGTATACTTAAGTGACCCCAAAACTTTCACTATAGAACTTCTAAACCTGATAAACAACTTCAGTAATGTGGCTGGATATAAGATTAACTCAAACAAATCAGTAGCCTTCCTCTACTCAAAGGATAAACAGGTTAAGAAAAACATTAGGGAAATGACACCCTTCACAATAGTCACAATTAATATAAAATACCTTGGTGTGACTCTAACCAAGCAAGTGAAAGATCAGTAGGACAAGAATTTCAAGTCTTTGAAAAAAGAGATTGAAGATGATCTCAGAAGATAGAATGACCTCCCGTGCTAATGGATTGGTAGGATTAATATAGCAAAAATGGCCGTCTTGCTGAAAGCAATCTCCAGACTCAATGCAATTCCCAACGAAATTCCAACTGAATTCTTCTTAGAGTTAGAAAGAACAATTCTGAAATTCATTTGGAATAATAAAATACCAGGATAGTAAAAACTATTCTCTACCTTTAAAGAACTTGTAGGAATCACCGTCCCTGATTTCAGGCTGTATTAAAAAGCAATAGTGATAAAAACAGCATGGAATTGGTACATGCATGTAGATCAATGGAATAGAATTGAAGATTTAAAAATGAACCCATACTCCTATGGCCACTTGATCTTTGACAAAGGAGCAAAAGACACCCAGTGGAAAATAGAGAGTATTTTCAAAAAATGGTCCTAGTTCAAATGGACATCAGTATGTAGAAGAATGCATTCTTATCTGCTTGTACACGCCTCGAGTTCAAGTGGATCAAGGACCTCCATATAAAACCAGATACACTAAAACTAATAGAGGAGAAAGTGGGAAAGATCCTTAAACAAATGGGCACAGGAGAAATTTTTCTAAACAGAACACTAATAGCTTATGCTCTGAGATCAAGGATCAACAAATGGGACCTCAAAAAATTGTAAAACTTGTGTAAGGAAAAGGACACTGTCAATAGAACAAAACAGCAACCAACATATTGGGAAAAGATGTTTACCAATCCTACATCCAACAGAGGGCTAATATCTAATATACACAGAACTCAAGAAGTTAGACTCCAGAGAATCAAAAAATGCTATTAAAAACAAGGATACAGAGCTAAACAAAGAATTCTCAACTGAAGACTATCAAATGGCTGAGAAGCACCTAAAGAAAATGATCAGCATCCTTAGTCATCATTTAAATTCAAATTAAAACAACCCTGACATTCTACATCATACCATTTACAACAACTAAGATCAAAAACTCAGGTGACAGCAGATGGTGGCAAGGATGGGGAGAACAAGGAACACACCTCCACTGTTGGTGGGATTACAAAACTGGAACATCTCTAGAACTCAGTCTGGTGGTTCTTCAGAAAATTGGACAAAGTATTATCTGAAGATCGAGCTATACCACTCCTGGGCATATACCCAAATATTCTCCAACATATAACAAGGACATATGCTCTACTATGTTCAGAGCAGCCTTGATTAAAATAGCCAGAAGCTGGAAAATACCCAGATATCCTTCAACAGAGGAATGGATACCGAAAATGTGGTATATTTACACAATGGAGTACTACTCAGCTATTAAAAACAATGACTTCAGGAAATTCATAGGCAAACAGATGGAGCTAGAAAGTATCATCCTGAGTGAGGTAATGAAATCATAAAAGAACACACATGATATGCACTCAATGATAAGTGGATATTAGCCCCCAAACTGCAATACCCAAGATACAATTCACAGACCACATGAAGCTCAAGAAGAGGGAAAACCAAAGTGTGGGTGATTCCATCCTTCTTAGAAAGTAATACAAAGTACTCATGGGAGAAAATATGTAGACAAAGTGTGGATCAGAGCCTGAAGGAAAGACCATCCAAAGACTGTCCCACCTGGGTATCCATCCCATAGAGTCACCAAATCCAGACACTATGATGGATTCCAAGAAGTGCATGCTGACAAGAGTCTTATATAGCTCCTGAGAAACTCTGCAAGAGCCTGACAAATAGATAGGGGATACTCACAGCCAACCATTGGAGTGAGCACGGGGTTTCCAATGGGGTCCACAATGGAGGAGTTAGAGAAAGGACTAAAGGAGCTGATGGGTTGGTAAGCCATAGGAAGAACAATAATGTCAACCATCCAGAGCAGTAGAGCTTCTAGAGACTAAACCACCAGCTAAGGAGTACACATGGAAGGACCCATGGCTCCAGCTGCATATGTAGCAGAGGATGGCTTTGCAGGGCATCAATGGGAGGAGAGGACCTTGGTCCTGTGAAGACTTGAGGACCCAATATAGGGGAATTCAAGTATGGGGAGGTAGGAGTGGTTGGGTGGGTGGGGGAACACAATTATAGAAGCAGGGGAAGGGGGAATGGCATAAGAGATTTTATGGGATGAAACTTGTAATTGGGATAACATTTAAAATGTAAATTTAAAAATCCAATAAAAATTAGTAAATTAGACAGCAAATGGACAAAAGAAGAGCATAGAACTAAGACATCTTTAGTATATTATGACAGTTTAAAAACACGTACTTCAGTACATTAGAGAATGTAAAAAGGGATAATGTTCATTATTTACATCACTTACCAATGTTATGTTCAGAAAAGTAATTGGAACAGACCTATTATCCCTAGTGAAATAGGAAGTATGATTAAAAGTCTACAGAAACTAAAGCAAATAAACACAAAAAAGTAAAACACTATAGATGCTTGTAGAACAAAATCTAGCAGACTTTCAAAGAAGAATTAGTACCAATACTCCTCAAATTATTCTGCAAATTAGAAGGAGGATCATTGACTAATTAGGTTCATAAGATCAAAATAATCTTTATATCTTGACCACATAATATCTGAGAAAGGAAAAAAGAATGACAGATCAATTTTCCTTGGGAGGAGGAGTCAGCAGGACTGTAACAACCAGAGAGAATGGAGAGGACCAAGGAAGGATACAGGCTTTCTAAGCACAGCAAGGCCTACAGATACATAAATGCATAGAGACAGACTGTGTCAGCATTAACAGGGCCAGCACGGGTTGGTAAAATGTCAAGTAACTGTACTGAGAGTTGAAATGGACAAAAGCACCATTCCTAAACCACAGTCAATCTAAATTGCTAACTCATTTCAAATGAAAATTTACATTTCTCTGAGTTTTGCTGAGTATACAAACCACTCTTAAGTTCAGTCTCCATCCCATGCAATATATATATATATATATATATATATATATATAT
>NW_021604698.1:1836588-1836945 GCF_004785775.1 Grammomys surdaster
AAATAAAGATGCCAACAGCCAATAGCTAGAGAGGACAGATTTCCTGGTCTTAGAACCAGGAGCAGGAGAAGATAGAGATCTGTCATGACTGGGGGTCTAGAGGAGAGTAGAGATGCCATTTCTGAAGTGAGTGCAGAACAGATAGCCACAGACCCCACATGAAGAAGTTGGAAAAGAAGTGTACAACGATCTGCCCAGCTGGATAAAGTGCAGCCAAGAGGGAAGTAGTAATTTAAGATGAACCATATGGAGGTTAGGCAGTGGCCCAGCTATTGTACTATTTTAGGCATATTAAAATATAATCTCTCTCTCTCTCTCTCTCTCTCTCTCTCTCTCTCTCTCTCTCTCTCTCTCTCT